>NC_068981.1:436597-444798 GCF_001194135.2 Octopus bimaculoides | reverse complement strand
TGGTGGTGTGTTTACGTCCCCATAACTTAGCAGTTCGGCAAAAGAGACCGATAGAATAAGTACTAGGCTTCCAAAGAATAAGTCCTGGGGTTGATTTGCTTGACTAAAGGCGGTGCTCCAGCATGGCCGCAGTCAAATGACTGAAACAGGTAAAAGTAAGTCTATAAGTGTGGCTAATCATCACTTTAGTCATTTTATACCACCTTCTTGTGGTACATAGCAACTATTTTGCTACCTTTATTATGCTATATAACAGTGGCACTCCTTCGGCCTTGATCTACTCTCGAATTCGGAACGGGCGAAACGGGCCGCTCCTCTCTCGATCGGAGGTGGCCGTACGATCAACAGAACAGCCTGCTCATGAAATTAACATGCAAGTGGCTGAGCACTCCACAGACACGTGTACCCTTAATGTAGTTCTCAGGGAGACTCAGCATGACACAGAGTGGGACAAGGCTGGCCCTTTGAAAAACAGGTACAACAGAAACAAGAAGAAAGAAAGAAAGTTGTGGTGAAAGAATACAGCAGGGTTCACCACCACCCCCTGCTGGAGCCTCGTGGAGCTTTAGGTGTTTTCAATCAATAAACACTTACAACACCCGGCCTAGGAATTGAAACTGAGTTCGCTGCCCTAACCACAGGGCCATTGCGCCTCCAAGTAGTATATACCTGTTATCTTACCTATTATATGATAATGTTCTTTCCAATTAATATTTATTTATTTATGTGTTTCAGCCAAGTGGCTGCGGTCATGCTGGTGCACCACCAGTAGTTAATTTATTTTAGTTTGTTATTTTTGACATTTTGGAAAGTTTCATTTTAAAGTGTAAAGCCTTCGAGAAATTTTTTTAACACCTATTAATTTTATATATTGAATTTATAAAATCATATTGATGTTTGAATTATAGGAAAATAAGCTGAACATGAAAGTAACTTGGTGCATATTTTGTATTGATTATCAACTGTGCTTTAAGATATAAAAACAATCACGAGATTTTAATTTGAACATTTTGGTAACATTATTATCAAAAAAATAATGAAGTAGCCATGAGCCAGTGAGAGAAAAATCTATGATTGGGTCATTTGTCCTGTTAAACATAACAGCTGAATCTTTCTGAAATCACACCTCATTGTTTTCAACAAAGAAGGACACAGATATTCTATCACCGTTAAAAAGACGAAATGGTCACAGCTAGGATGTTTTTGGTCAAAGCTTTTGAAACATCTGTTCATTCAATGTTGACCATAGGCTTTACAACAATACAAAGGTAGCTACATTGTTCTTATTTAATTAATACTTCAAAGAAACAGATCAAAAGAATAATATAATGTGAAAATAACCCTACAAAGGTGTCTGTCATGATATACTGACCTCTTCTTCTGTCTCAAAGCTGTCCAAGAGTTGTACAATGTTTTCATGTTGCAAGCCCCTCATTATCTCTATTTCTTGGGAAAGCACTCGTAGCTCCCGCTCGGATTTGCCAAGTTTTGTAATAAACTTCAGTGCCACAACCTAACAAATTGAACATTTGGAGAATAAAATACCTGATTAATAAACAAAAGTTCTAGAGCCAAAGTCAATAGAATTTACATTTACTCTTAAACAATATCAAGAAAGGTGTATATATGCATATATTTGAATACTCATATTCTCTATATTTATGATATATCTCTTTTACTTGTTTCAGTCATTTGATTGTGGCCATGCTGGAGCACTGCCTTTAGTCGAGCAAATTGACTCCAGGACTTATTCTTTGTAAGCCTAGTACTATTCTATTGGTCGCTTTTGCCGAACCGCTAAGTTACGGAGATGTAAACACACCAGCAACGGTTGTCAAGCGATGTTGGGGGGACAAACACAGACACACAAACATACACACACATATATATATACATATATACGACGGGCTTCTTTCAGTTTCCGTCCACCAAATCCACTCACAAAACTTTGGTCGGCCCGAGGCTATAGTAGAAGACACTTGCCCAAGGTGCCATGCAGTGGGACTGAACCCAGAACCATGTGGTTCATAAGCAAGCTACTTACCACACAGCCACTCCTCCGCCTATACATATGTCATTGACAGTTTCCCCACCCCCGCCCTTTGTCTGCATGCATTATATCCACCCCTACATACTTCTGACCACCATCTCTGTCATTATATACCTCTCTGTCACAGCCCCCACCCCACATATCCTCTCCCTACTTCTCATCTATCTACAGTTGTATTATATGGCTGCTCCCCACCCTTTCTGTGCTGCTACTTACCACTTCCTCTTTCCCAAGACCCTCCTATTTCTTTCACCTTCCCCATCAAACTATTTACCATCAACCACATCACTCTTCCTCACCATTCACTACCCTTACCTCTATCCTCATCTTTGTCACTCCCTTCTCATCCTCTTAAGAACCTACCCACCCATCCACCATTACCAAACCTCTATTTTCTCATATACTTACCTCCTTATTCTATCTTGACACCCAGTGTCTGTATCACTTTTTCCAGTCGTTTTCACCCACTTTTATATGCAGGATGGCTGAGTATCTCCTCTACAGCAAGACATCATTCCTGATCCTCTGCCATACATTAGTTGCAGCACCAGGCACAACAAGTCACCTCCTTTCTTGCTACACTCACAAAACTGAAACTGACTCCCGTGCCGGTGGCACGTAAAAAGCACCCACTACACTCTTTTGGAATGGATGGCATTGAGAAGGGCATCCAGCTGTAGAAACCTTGCCAGATCAGATTGGAGCCTGGTGCAGCCTCCTGGCTTGCCAGTCCCCAGTCAAACTGTCCAACCAATGCCAGCATGAAAACACATTAAATGATGATGATGATAATGATGAAGCATGGCTGTATGTAAGAAATCTGCTTCCTGACCACCTGGTTTTGGGTTCAGTCCCACTGCATGACACCTTGGGCAAATGTCTTCTACTATAGCATTGAGCCGATTAAAACCTTGTGAGTGGATTTGGTAGACAGAAACTGAAAGAAGCTTATTTGTGTGTGTCCCACCACTGCCTGACAACAGGTGTTGGTGTGTTTACGTCCCGTAAGTTAGTGGTTTGGCAAAAGAGACCGATAGAATAAACACCAAGCTTAATAAGTACTGGGGTTGATTTGTTCAACTAAAATTCTTCAAGGCAGTGCCCCAGTATGGCCACAGTCTAATGACAAACAAGTAAAATATATATATATATATATATATATATAGATATATATAGATAGATAGATAGATAGATAACATTATTGTCCATCTGTATATATACCACATATATATACACACAGATGGCTATGTGGTTAAGAAGCTTGGTTTGCAACCATGTGGTCTCAGGTTCAGTCCCACTGTGTAAGTGCCTTGAGCATGTGTCTTCTATAGCAGCCCCAGTAAGTGTTTCTACTATAGCAGCCCCAGGTAAGTGTTTCTACTATAGCTCTGACCAGTGTCTTATGAGTAAATGCCAGATGAAAATGGTGGGAGCACATTTTAATCACACACACACACGAGAAGTTAGAATGACAAAAGATTAAACAATTATGTTGTGAACTTCATTAGCTTAAGCTCCAATGAAGCTATAGGGCGATACTCAAGCACTCAACTACGAGTGAATAGCAGAAACGGCTGTTAGCTAATGAAGCTCAAAACATACTAGTTTATTCCTGAGTCCTTTTAATTTCTTATCACTCTTCTGTCTTTGACTGATGCTTCATTCTGAAGGGAACGGATACTGAATTCCAGCACCAGGGTATTACTATTGCCATGCCTTACTGAAATAATATATATACATGTGTGTGTGTGTGTGTGCGTGTGTGTGTGTGTGCATATTACCTGTAACTCACACTCACATATACATTGCCTTGTATGCGCACACACAGATAAATCACAGTGATAGTTCTGTTGAAAGCTTTCTAACATCAAAGAAGCCGCATGTCACAATCAATAAATCCCATTAGTAGGTCTCTGCAAAACTCTGCTTTTATATAGTTTCAAATAACTGTGCTAGAACCTATCATTATGATTAATAAAGATGGCTCATGGAATTGCTCCAGCTTTGCCACAACCAAATGACTGAAACCAGTAAGAAAATATATTTAAAAAATAAAAAAATTCTGAATTCAATCTTTGGTTGTATAACAGAACATTTAATATTAATTACAGGTACAAGGCGGAGAGCTGGCAGAAACGTTAGCAAGCCAGGCGAAATGCTTAGCAGAATTTTGTCTGTCTTTAGGTTCTGAGTTCAAATTCCACTGAGGTCGACTTTGCCTTTCGTCCTTTTGGGGTCAATAAATTAAGTACCAGTTGTGTACTGGGGTCAATCTAATCGACTGGCTCCCTCCCCCAAAATTTCAGGCCTTCGCCTACAGTAGAAAAGAATACTAATTCCAGGTACGGTTGTGTGGAAAGAAGTTTGCTTCCCAGCCACATAGTTCCAGGTTTAGCCCTTCTGTGTGGCACCTTGAGCAAGTGTCATCTACTATAGCATGGGGTTCTCAACCATTTTTTATCTATGGATCTCTTTGCCCCCATAACCATTCAATGTTTAAAAACTAGTTTTATAGAAATGTCATTCAAAATTCCTCAAACATTAACTTGTGTAGGTTGAACTACAAGGGTTGGACAAAATAATGGAAACACCAGCAAATTTTAAACAAATTTATTTTAATATGGGATAGGACCACCTTTGGCAGTAATTACAGCTTGAATTCTACAAGGTATGGACTTGTACCAAGTTTGAATTGTTTCCAAAGGAATTTTTGCCCATTCTTCAGCTAAAACAGTCTCCAGTTCTTGTAGTGATGATGGTGGAGGAAATCGGCTCCTTACTTGTTTTTCTAAAACGCACCATAAATGTTCAATAATATTTAGATCTGGGGACTGTGGTAGCCAGATAAGATGTTCAACTTCACTAGAATGTTCCTTGTGCCATTCAGTAACAACTTTAGCTGTGTGAATTGGTGCATTATCATCCTGAAAGATTGTGTTTATCTCTGGAAACAGTTCCACAACTATAGGATGAATTTGATCAGATACAATGCTTAAATAGTCTTGACTTATAAATTCTGCCATGAAGGGAAACCAATTGTGCCGGCAGATGTCCAAAATATAGCCCCCCACCATGTTTAACAGTTGGAAGAAGGCAGTCTGGGTCAAATGCTTCTTTTGGCTGTCTCCACACACATACTTGGCTGGTGGTCGGAAATAAGGTAAAGGATGACTCGTCTGAGAAAATAACATTCTTCCACTGCTCTAGGGACCAATTCTGTAGGTTTTTACTCCACTCTAAATGCTTTGCAATGTTTGTTTTTGAAAGTAGTGGTTTTCTGATTGCAGTCTTCCCGTGAAATCCGACTTTGTGCAGCTCTCGGTGAACAGGTTTTGTAGAAACTGGGTTCTCGAGGTCATTAAGCTCTGCAGTAATTTTGGGAGCTGTACTTTTGTGATCTTATATTTGATTGGAAACATAGAAACTGTGTGGACTGGTGGTCTTGAAGCCAGGGTGGAAGGATTTGACTGAGGACTGGTGAACCAGATGGCTGCACCAGGCTCCAATCTGATCTGAGAGAGTTTCTACAGCTGGATGCCATTCCTAATGCCAACCACTCTGAGAGTGTAGTGGGTGCTTTTACGCGCGACTGGCACGAGGGCCAGTCAGGCGGTACTGGCAATGGCCATGCTCAAATGGTGTTTTTTACGTGTCACCTGCACAGGAGGCAGTCCGGCGGCACTGGCAATGACCTAGCTCGAATGTTTTTTTACGTGCAACCGGCACAAGTGCCAGTAAGGCAACACTGGTATAAATTGGTTATATTTCTACAAACAAAATATTTTAATTATACAATTCCTAATAATGATTAATCATAAAATAGGATTTTTTTGAAGATGTGGGGTCTAGTAGAGTAAAACAGGAACCAAAAGGGCCCATAGAATCAATGTGCTAAAGGGTTAAAACAGAGCCCCAACATGACCACAGTCCAATGAATGAAACAAATTAAAAATAAAGGGCAAAACATACTTACATTGGCAGTAAATTTACGCTGTCCACGGTAGACTTTGCCATATGACCCTTCACCAATTAATCCCAAAATATGATAGTTGTCCATAGATGTTATTACAGCTGAAAATTTAAACCAAATTTTGAAAGAGAATAAATACAACACTGAACATCGTTTTCTGTTTTGTTAAGAACATTACATGTTCAAATGTGTATCTCTGTTTATTGACCAAGGAGTCTATGTATCTAATCTTTACAAGTTATCCCTAATCCCAATGGATACATTGAGATCAGTTGGTGAATTTTTAATTTCATGTATTTTCACCATAAAAGAAGCTCTACTGTAAAGCTGCTGTGTTTGAAATGACTGATCATTAATACAAGTCTGTAATCCAAATGACTGATCATTAATACAAGTTTGTAATCCAAATGACTGATCATTAATACAAGTCTGTAATCCAAATGACTGATCATTAATACAAGTTTGTAATCCAAATTCCTTTCACATGTGCTATGCCACACACATCAGCAAATAAACTTCACTCTATTTGCATATAAGTCATAGACTAGAGCAATGCTCTGCAACTGGTGTGCCACGACACACTGGTGTGCCACGACACACTGGTGTGCCATGACACACTGGTGTGCCATGACACACAGGTGTGCCACAGAGTAACCCGAATATAATTTTTTACCCTGTATTTTTTGTTATATCTATAGTTCAGGTGTGCCACCAAATTTTGAAAAGAATATAAGTGTACTGCAAGTGAAAAAAGGATTCAGAGCAATGGACTAGAGCAGTGGTTTCCAACCTGTGGTCCACGGACCCTTCATGGTCCACGGACCCTTCATAGTCCATGGACCCTTCATGGTCCACAAAGGTAGTACTGGGGGTCCATGAACTAAATTCAAAATTTCATATACATATATCCTCATCCTTTAACGTCCATTGTCCATGCTGGTATGGGTTGGACAGGTTGACTGGGCTGGCACGCTGGAAGGCTGTGCTAGGCTCCAGTCTGATTTGGCAAAGTTTCTATGGCTGGATGCCCTTCCTAACGCCAACCACTGCAAGAGTGTAATGTGTGCCTTTATGTGCCATTTGCATGACACTGGTATCTGCCATGACAGGGATTTTGCTCAGCTTGATGGGTCTTCTTCTCAAGCACAACATAATGCCAAAGGTCTTGGTCATTGCTTCCGTGAGGCCCAACACTTGAAAGGAACTCAGCCATTTTGACTCCATGAGGCCCAATGCTTGAAAAGTACTCAGCCACTTTGCCTTTGTGAGGCCCAATGTTCAAAGGTTGATTTATTTTTACGTGCCACCAGTACAGGTGCACTGGGCTTGATGGGTCCTCTTAAGCAGAGCACATCGCCAAAGGTCTCAGTCACTAGTCATTGCATCTGTGAAGCCCAAAGTTCAAAGATCATGCTTCACCACCTCATTTCATTTCTTCCTGGGTCTACCTCTACCACAGGTTCCCTCCACAGTTAGATTGGCACTTCTTTACACAGCTGACCTCGTCCATATGCATCACATGACCATACCAGTGCAGTCGTCTCTCTTGCACGCTCCATCTGATGTCTCTTATGACTTAACTTTTCTCTCAAGATGCTAACACTCTGTTGAACATGCACACTGACATTGCACATCCAGCGAAGCATACTGGCTTCATTTCTCTCAAGCCTACACATGTCCTTGGCTGTTGTAGTCCATGTTTCACTGCCATGCAGCATAGCTGTTCGCACACAGGCTTCAAACAATCTGCCTTGCACTCTGAGAGAGAGAGAGGCCTTTTGTTGCCTGCAGGGGTAGGAGCTCTCTGAACTTTGCCCACCCTAATCTCATTCTCACAGCTACACTCTCAGAACAACTACCTCCACTACTAACCTGGTCACCTAGATACCAGAAGCTATGTACAACCTCTAGCTTACCCTCCTGGAAGTTGGAGTCTATTTTCCACACATGTTCAGCATTTATTATGCCTGTGCACCTTCCACATACAAAAGTTAGTTTCTCTGTTAACCATCCTTTGATGTTGCTGCACTTATTGTGTGTCCAAAGCTTACACTGATTGCATTTTATGGAGCTTGCACATACACCTTTTCTACAGATTTAGCAGGGTCATCTACCTGAGGGGATTTGTGATTTGTCTGCCTTCCTACTTACTATGACTTTAGTTCTATATATATATATATA
>NC_068981.1:434850-436283 GCF_001194135.2 Octopus bimaculoides | reverse complement strand
AACTACTTGCAGACAAGTAGTTGGGTTCAGCATATTATCCTCCATTTTCTAATTGTTATATATATATATATATATATATATATCGCCTTACTGGCACTTGTACTGTGGCATGTGAACAAAACATTGGACTGACTCCTGTGCAGGTGGCACGTAAAAAGCACCCACTACACTACACGGACATATGGTGTAGTGGTTAAGAGTGTGGGCTATTAACCTCAAGATTCCGAGTTCGATTCCAGGCAGTGACCTGAATAATAATAATAATAATAACATCATCGAAAAATACCTTAGGAATGAGAACCCAGGTTCGGAATTTCCCCAAGACACCTGATGAAGGCTGGAAGGTATATCAGCTGAAACGTTGTGTTAACAACAAACAAGATGAGGACAAATATCCGTCAAATGTAAATAATTCCTCATCTCTTAAATATAGAACTGTAGTAACAAACATGTCTTACAAGTTGTGCCGGTCACTAGTTATCACTGAGTGGCGTTTGAACATAACGATGAGTCTTTATGTGGGGGTAACCATTTTGATGGTTGGAAAGTTACAATTGAGGACTTTTGACCAACATCTTGCCTATCCTGTTCTATGCAGTCCTCAACACAAAAAAAATAATACCACTAAATGCCACACTGCAACCCACTCTCAAAACTGTGCTAACATCCAGTCCACAACTCATAGACCTCATTTTTGCTTGCCTTCATTTTTTGAAATTTTAAAAGGAAGTGAAAATTTTCAAATTCGGTGTGTTGAGGTAATTTTTCATGCTAAGTCTCAGTCTGTTTCAGAAAAATGCTTTTAAAAAGAGGTTTAAAGTTTGATCAGGGATTTGGAAGCATTTCAGTAATTAGCATACAAAACTACATCAATACACCAAATTTGAAATCAATTAGAACAAAATTGAAGAAGTTGCAAAGTGAAAACGAAACAAAAAAGAGAATCATCATCGTTGTTCAACGTCCGCATTCCATGCAGGCATGGGTTGGATGGCTTGATACAGAACTGGCCAGCAGGGAGCTACAGGAGAAGACACTTTTCCAAGTGGGGCTGAATGTGAAATTAGGTGAGGTTAGGAAACAAACTTCTTCACCAGACAGCCACACCCATTTCATTATGCCTCCGGTCAATAATTTTTCTCGTCTGGCCGTAAAGCCTTTTCTGTTTGTTTTCCTGTCTTGTTTTTTGTCCGCCACTACATTCCTCCATGGCAAGATTTAATTTGTGTATACAAATTTAATTTGCGGTCCATGGGAAGAGCTGTTTTAACGATGCGTCCTGCCCAGCTCTTCGAAACGCCGGTGTTAAAACGGGGGTAGCTGATGAAGTAGAATGTTCTCTATGTGGCTTGTGTGTTTTCTCGTCTACGTTTTGTTTGCAATGTCCTGTACCCAGATATGCACCTATACATACAGGTGGATGTCGGTAAGCA
>NC_068981.1:432361-434774 GCF_001194135.2 Octopus bimaculoides | reverse complement strand
ATATATATATATATATATATATATATATATATATATATATATACACACACACACACATATATATGCACACACGCATATATATATACACACACACATATACACATACTCACACACACACACACATATATATATATAGAGAGAGAGAGAGAGATAGAGATCCTATATTCTATTATATACGTTATATGTACGCCTCGTTTACACATACACAAAAAACATACACACACACGTAGATATAGATACTTTGAATTATTATTTACTTATTTAATTAATTTATCTATTTTATTTCTCATGAGACTGCAAAACATTCAGCTTCAAACACTGCGTGGGATGAAAAGAAAATCGGCATCGTCTGCAAAATCTCGAAAACTTCAAGAAAATGCGAAGTCATAAAACTTTAAACAACTTCAATATATCGCTATCTACGTCCATTATATATATATATATATATACAAACACAACCCACAAGACAGTCTTATAAGTTCAGTCTGACGGACATCAGACGGAGTCTACATACAATATAAAAAAAATAAATAAATACATGTTTAAAAAAGAAAGAGGAAAACTGAAATAGTTTCTTTTAAGTCAAATATCTTTCGAGAAACATTTAAGAAAATAGAATGGCATGCCTGATTGTTATAAATAATCGTGATATCGTTTTACTTACTAAATTAATTTAGGCTTCCATAGGAAATACTAGAGACGAGACAACTTTAAACTCCACTTCGTTGTTAGGCAACAAACGTAAACAAGCACTTTTATAGCCGCCGATAGCAAATCCTGTTTGAGATATAAATTTAGTAATAACAAAAATACAATTCTTTATATTATTTTTCAGACATATAAAAGGGATAATTTTCATTCATAAATATTAAAAGAACATACTAAATACTGAAGTGCAACAGTTATAACCAATTACTTCGTACGATTTCTTTATTTTACTGATACTGGCTAATTGCAATTATTTATATCGACCCTGCTATATTTTAACTAAAACATGCAGAGGCGTATCTCTAAATAGTTTACTGTTCTTTGTCACCGCCCTTCTAAAGCAAGCAGCAGTTTCTTGGTATGGAATTAAAATAAACCTAACATTCTTTTCCTTATGCGTGTGTATTCAGCATCAGTTTACAGGTTTGGTTAAACGTGTTTTCTCGTTTAAAAGAGAAATAATTTACTGTTGTCTATAACATAGATTCTCTTTCCGCGGAGGCGCAATGGTCCAGTAGTTAGGGCAGCGAACTCGCGGTCATAGGATCGCCGTTTCGATTCCCAGACCGGGCGTTGTGAGTGTTTATTGAGCGAAAACACCTAAAGTTCCACAAGGCTCCGGCAGGGGATGGTGGCGAACCCTGCTGTACTCTTTCACCACAATTTTCTCTCACTCTTACTTCCTGTTTCTGTTGTGCCTGTAATTCAAAGGGCCAGCCTTGTCACACTGTGTCACGCTGAATATTCCCGATAACTACGTTAAGGGTAGATGTGTCAGTGGAGTGCTCAGCCACTTGCACGTTAATTTCACGAGCAGGCTGTTCCGTTGATCGGATCAACTGGAACCCTTGTCGTCGTAAGCGACGGAGTGCCAACAACAACAGATTCTCTTTTCAATTTAGAAACCAATTTGCTTCGCTTACGGGTCTTAAATTATCCATTTCTCTCGAAGAAGTAGAGATGTCGGTTAAGGAGGAAGGGAAATGAATAGCTTTTCTAATCAAACTAGGTGCCAAGGAAGGCGTGACAAAGACAAGGAAATTTTCACGACTGTCAGCTTCTACGTGCCGAAGTTCAGCTTGCCCAGGGCGCCAGCAACCTTAGGGCCGGCCCTCACTATAACCCAACAGTTGGTAGCTATGAATTTTGAACTAAGAATAGATGGAAATGTGCTAAAACGACATTTAGACCGAAGTATCGAATCTCACGTTTCTACTTTCATCGCATCTGAGGTTCCAGTTATTCCTGGAATACCTGAAATTTCAGAGTTACCTGAAATACCGGGTGAAGTTTTTGAATCATAACCTGAAATACCAAGTTCCAGCATCGCTTGATGTGTCAATTATTGCCGATTCTTCTCTATGTGATTTTGTTCTCTGTCCCTGTACACCTGGAGCACTGATTGGTCCGGAAGTTCGTAGGTCAACCGCTCTCAAACTTCAACGATTACCTGTATGAAAAACACGAATTGGGGATGCTGTGCCTCGCAAATATGGGAGCAGATGAAGCAACCCCAGTGTTAGTTGCCCGGCTAACTATGCAACTCTTCAACAGAGATGAGGTAGAGTAGAAACTGATTGGGAGCCATCTCGAAGCAAGTCAGAAGAGAAACAAGGGTCAGGTTGAAGCCCCAGTATCGGGGCCGGTTTTAGATCCCAAGTGACTCTAAGCACTTAAAAGAATTTTGGAACCCCATATATATATA
>NC_068981.1:431124-431940 GCF_001194135.2 Octopus bimaculoides | reverse complement strand
TATATATATGTATAGGCGACTATGGATATATAGGCGTAGGAGTGGCTGTGTGGTAAGTAGCTTGCTTACGAACCACATGGTTCCAGGTTCAGTCCCACTGCGTGACACCTTGGGCAAGTGTCTTCTACTATAGCCTCGGGCCGACCAAAGCCTTGTAAGTGGATTTGGTAGATGGAAACTGTGGTGTGATGGAGGAAAAAAGACAAGAAGAAGCAAAAGGACAGAATGAAACGTTGGACCTTACCTTGTCGACCGCAGCGGAGTACACGATCGCTGCTGATCAGAACACGTCTGTCTCGTAACCTCTCTGTTTTCAGACTGACCCACATGCTGGCCTTCGACCGCGTGTCACCGACTTCCGGTCTGGCTTCACTTCTGTTTGCCTCACCTCTCTCCGCCACAACACACAGCTCATCACAGCCCATAACACCACAGAAACTGAAAGAGGACCGTCGTATATATATATGTGTAGTAACGCCTGCGCATGCGTAGAATTAATAAAGCAAGCGTTTCCCGCTCAATTCATTCTCTTTCTCGCTGGCCAGCGATTGAGCATGGACGTGTGTTTAAAGCTGTCTCTACATCTTTCGGTCTTATACTCGACAGCTCGTTATTCTCACCTCTAAAGATGTATAACTAAAGATTTGTATGTTTACCACCTAAATAAATGTTGCTTGAGTTGTTTAGTCTGGAGTTCAGCGTTCCGTCTATTTCTTTAATTTTATAGTAGAAAGTCAGGTATACAATATAAAGATGTATAACCCACTTTCTACTAAAGTGGTGACCCCCGACGAAGAAAAAACGCAGCATGAACTA
>NC_068981.1:423155-424031 GCF_001194135.2 Octopus bimaculoides | reverse complement strand
GACACTGTGAATTACAAAGAAGTCATGAAACAGTATCCTTCTTGTTGTATTGTGTTTGTTTTGTTCAATTAAATATTTCGATACCAACCTGTCTGTTTTTAAGTGTTCACATTAAAACTTTCCATCTCTGATTTTATTTAAGAACTCTTCGTTAGGTTTACAAATACAATCATTATCATTGCCATCATCATTCATCATCATCATCATCATCGTTTAACGTCTGCTTTCCATGCTAGCATGGATTGGACTATTTGACTGAGGACTGGCGAACCAGATGGCTACACCAAGCTCCAATCTGATTTGGCAGAGTTTCTACAGCTGGATGCCCTTCCTAACTCCAACCACTCCGAGAGTTTAGTAGATGTGTGAACACACACACACACACACACACACACACATATACACACACACGAACTTGTGACATAATACTGTTTTATATATACACACATATGTAGACAATCACATACATGGAAAGCTTCTCTCAGTTTTCATCTTCCAAATCTATTCAACACTTTGGTTAGTCTGGGGCTATAGTAGAAGACACTAACCCAAGGTGACCCTTACTAAGTTCCTTTAAATCTTCTATTATTTTCCATATTATTTGAAACTTAGGCAATGTATTCGTTTAGCCAGCAATACGGCTACAAAAGATTTGATGACTGCTCAAAATGGTCTCTTCATTTAAATGTTGATTAAACTAACCTACTTGTTTGATAAAAAGCACCATCCGAACGTGGCCGATGCCAATGCCGCCTTGACTGGCTTCTGTGCCGGTGGCACATAAAAAGCACAATCCGATTGTGGTTGTTGCCAGCCTCCCCTGGCCCCTGTGCCAGTGGCATATAAAAAGCACCCACTACACTCTTGGAGTGGTTG
>NC_068981.1:422657-423055 GCF_001194135.2 Octopus bimaculoides | reverse complement strand
GCCTAACATTTATCCGAGGTCAAATTATTCATGCATCACAAGTATGAAAGCATTTGGTGAAGTTGATTTCACGTAAAAAGCGATTACACACACATCTCTGTTTTATATATAGTATAGATAATCAGTAACACGCGTATCCAGGTTATATCACGACACATCTTTTATGAAAAAATTTAACAACCTGGGTATTAATATACGGATAGTTGGTATAAGTCCGTCACTAGAATATACCAGAACGTACATTTTACGAAGGAAGTTAAGAACATAGGGGCACGAGTGGCTGTGTGGTAAGTAGCTTGCTTACCAACCACATGGTTCTGGGTTCAGTCCCACTGCGTGGCAGCTTCGGCAACTGTCTTCTACTATAGCCTCGGGCCGACCAAAGCCTTGTGAGTGGA
>NC_068981.1:417789-420592 GCF_001194135.2 Octopus bimaculoides | reverse complement strand
GGTGGGTGGGTATATATCGTTGAATATTAAGTGATTCCTAGAATGAAGCATGTGTGTATGTAACGTATGACTTGCTACACTAACAACTTGTCCTCTTGTTGAAGCTGTCAATAGTAAACGGTGTAGTTTTATAACTTTATCTCTGAAATGTCATCCAATATATTAGATGGGTTTTCACTACTGTTTCAGCTTCTTTTGATTTGTTCTCATCAAAGGAAAATGATGATCATGATCATGGTGTTGGCGGTGTTGGCGGTGGTGGCGGTGGTGGTGGTGGCGGCGGTGAAACTGTCGATGATGACGATGGTGTAAACTGATAACGATGTCGATGACGTTCACGATGTTGGTGATGATGCCGGTGGTGGTGAAAACGACAGTAATGATGATGATGATGTTGATGACGATGATGATGATGATGATCATGATCATCATCATCATCATCATCAATCGCATGAAGCAGAGTAAGGTGATTAGTTTCTTTACAATCGCTGTCCCTCTGATTCGAACCTACAACTATTTTGCCATCACGTCGCTACCTACTACTGAAACGGCTTTCAAGAATTCACTGAGGTTCAGTACTATAACCAGTGCAGGAGTGGTTCAATACTGTAACCAGTGCAGGAGTGGTTCAAATACAGTGAGATTAGAAAAAGAAAGAAATAATAAGCCAAACATGTCACTGGTATAAAACACTACCACCATCACCACTACCCCCACCACCACCACCACTAACCCCACTTGTAATTCAAAGGGTCAGCCTTGTCACACTGTGTCACGCTGAATATCCCCGAGAACTACGTTAAGGGTACACGTGTCTGTGGAGTGCTCAGCCACTTGCACGTTAATTTCACGAGCAGGCTGTTCCGTTGATCGGATCAACTGGAACCCTCGACGTCGTAAGCGACGGAGTGCCAACAAACATAATGGCCTCTGTTCCTCAGTGCTGCATGATTTCACGCCACCTCCACTCAACCAAGCCTGTCCTACTCGTCTTTTTTCCTCTCATAACTTTCTTTGTACCCACGCTGACTATTACGTCCAGTCCTTCCTCTCCACAATGTAGTCCCGATGGAATTCTCTTCTCGCTCATGGCTTTTCCGTGGGTATTGAAAACAATGGTCCCAATGTTCCAGAAACATTTATTGCACTACTCGAGAAAAGCCTGCGAAGGCCCATTTTCCTGCAAACCCAGCAAATAGAAAACAAAAACAAATACACATTGTACAGTTCATGAATACCGTGTAACCGTCAGTCCTACAACGATAATGACATGGATTTAAATTCTGTTGATATCACCCCCCCCCCCAGATAAGTTTTGAATAAGCAGACCTTTTCATCAAATAAGTACCAGCTACGATCATGTCACTATTTTGTATATCTTTCACTAGATTTTCCCTTGTACCCTTCCTTATTTCATCAAGAAGCCAAGGCAACGGTTCTGAGCTGGGGCTCCCAGAACCGCTTTGTCCCTTAAGCATCCTTTCCGCAGCTCTCGGCAGCTCTAGGCGGCTCTCAGAGGATCTTGGCGGTCTGCCCTCTATAAATATAATAAATATAATAAATATAATAAGTCTTTCTTTAATTGACTTGTGCTTTACAATTTTGGTGTGGCAGCCTAAAAAATCCAAATTTTGAATCTCTCACAGATATTAAAAAGATCGAGAGCCATTGCGCGAAGGTGTCATTTAAGGTCGATTTGGCTGCTATATTCAGTGAATTGAGTGACCATGTAAAGTGTCTCTATTGGTTCACTAAAGTATGGTTGGTGCGAATTCTTTAAATCAACTTTGAGGCTTATACCAGGTTTTTTTTTACCACAAAGCTATTTCAATTTTATCTTTTGAGTCAGGAGGGAAATCTTTACAGGTTTCTGAGACTGGTGGGAGGGAGGAGCGAAAGTAGCCTCTAATCAGTGACCTGGTCCAATTCATTACAAGAGAGTAGACTAAGGTCAATTCCCCCACCCCACAAAAGTGTCCAGGGGATAGTGTTAAACCGGGTGGAAATTTCAGTAGGCTGCAGTGGAATTTGAACTCAGGACACCACCAGGCAACGTGTCACACATTCTTAGACTTCTACCAATACATTACCTTTGATAGGTACTTTTGTTTTTAATAGACCATGAAAGAATAAAAAGGAATAATTGACCTAAGCGGGATTTGAACTCAGAACACAGTAGACGGGAATATTCAACGGTCTAACCACTCAACCAATACATTGTGTGCTATACCCCGCAGCGAGTCTATTACGTTTTAATTACGTTAATTACTACAAACTAATTACTAATTAGTTAAATAGTATTCTATCGTTTGTAATAAAAAACAGTTCGGTAAGTTATTGATGGTTTAAGCTGTTTGCAACGCAATTACAGAAACACAAATAACCATTTTTGGATTTGGTTGAAGAGTATGGTAGAGACTGCATTAACTGCTGTTGTTCTCTACGATTTTACACACAAATATACTTGCAGGCATGTATGCATGCATGTATGTATGTATGTATGCATGCATCTCTCTCGCGCCCTCATATAAAAATATGTGTGTGTGTATGTGTATGTGTGTGTGTATTGGAAAATGTGTGAAGCCCTTGGTACAGTTAAGTATATTTGAAAAACGAAAATGACTTCACTGGTAGTTCTGTGTGTGTGTGTGTGTGTGTGTGCGTGTGTGTGTAAAAGGTTGAAAAGGAATTGTTTAACTTGTCGAACTACCATTGAAGTTGTTTTTCTTTTTATTCTTATTACACAAACTCACACACACACACACACACACACACACACACACACACACACACACACACACAC
>NC_068981.1:415912-417541 GCF_001194135.2 Octopus bimaculoides | reverse complement strand
ATATATATATATATATATATATACATACATAACCAGAAATGTGAGGCCTTTGTAAGTTTTCTCCTGATGAAAAGGTGATGCCGTTGAATTTCCTTAATGGATTGTACATTAACGATGTGAAGCAGCATCCTTTGAAACGATCGTAGAGATGGGCTTGGATGGACTCTGTTTTAGTCACCATACACTTTATTTTTATATTTATTCTCTTGTATTTTTATATATTTATATTGATATTATATTAGCTCCATTGCTTTAAATGTTTAGTCGCTTTCATTATGCTTTAATTTATTCCCTATATTTTTCTTCATTCGACTTCACTCGTATTACCCTTTCAGATTTTATCACCTCCTTTTCGTGTATATGTGAATATTTTATACTACTGGGTTTTACCATTGGGTGCCCTATTGTTTTTATATATATTTATATTCGATTTTTGATAATTTGGAAATGTTATAAAATTGTTTTGACCGATCGGAACGTTTATTCATTATGCCTTTCAATTTATTTCTCCTTTCGCCTCGGTCTCCTCCGAGCACATCCAGATGGAGTCCTATTTTCATTTTTGCTCTTCAGTTTAACGAAATTGCTTTTTTGTTTAACGAAGTTATGATATTAATATATTTCGTTTTGGGATTTGGTTTGCAAGTTTCTTTATGTGAGTTCGTGAGTTGAGGAAGGAGGAATTTCAACCATGTTTCGTGGTCTGCTACCACAACAGCTCCTTTATAGGATCCAGTTAGCTCAAGGCATCATCAGGAGGAACCACGTCCGGTTTCGGCCCCTACTCCTCTACCGTTTTGACGTGGCGGGGCCCCTCCTTTCGGAGGTGTCTTCAGCTCTGGTGTTGGGTGCATATCTTTTTTCACTGTTTGTGACTGTTCTAATTCAACTGTGGAATGTCCCTGCATATTCTGTTGTGTCTGGGTAGAGTCATTCTCTTTTGGTGCCTTATAATTTAACACACTCACCGGTAGAATTTCCACTCATTTCCTTCTCTTTTTTTCTAAAATTTTCGTTGCGTCTTGCAACCTCTTCAATAGTTGCCAATAATACTGAAAAGGTTGCAAGACACAATGAAAACTTTAGAACGATAAAGAAGGAAACGAGTGGAAATCTGACCGGTGCGTGTGTTGAATTATGAGGCACTGAAAGAGAATGACCCTCCCCAGGCACAACAGAATATATATATATATATATATATACATATATATGCAGTCCGACCGATCGAAATTTCGAAGTCACTGTCAATATCATTCTTGTTTAAGAATAAGTTTGTACTCTACAAAAGTACAGAGAAAACCTTCAGATTAATGCGAAATTATTTTCAAAAATAACTAAGGAGAAAAGCAAAAATTGACTTAAAATATGTATTCGAGTGTGTATGTGTGTGTGTGTGCGTGTGTAGACAGACAGACAGACAGACAGACAAATAGACAGACAGATAGACAGACAGACAGATAGATAGACAGATAGATAGATAGATAGACAGATAGATAGATAGATAGATAGACAGACAGACAAATAGATAGACAGACAGACAGATAGATAGATAGGTTTCTTTATTAGCCACACAGGGCTCAACACAGAGGGGACAAAATACAAATGTAGAGTTTTTCTTTTCGAGGGGGT
>NC_068981.1:400358-407945 GCF_001194135.2 Octopus bimaculoides | reverse complement strand
TTTCGAACGAAACACTGCAAAATGCAGTGTTCGTGTCACAAAGATTTTCATGGCTACAAGACGCCATCGTCTCAAAAAAAAATGGCTAGAAAGCCGAAATTGGTTTTTATATCCTGGAAATGTGCCACACAGGGCAGATTTCCGTCGCAAAAAACTTGCACCAGAGAGTCTACAAGTTGTTATACAACTTTGTATATAAAATAAACTTTACAAACAAACTTTTTAAAACATGAAAAAGGCAAAACTTACAGAGCCGACACGTCTACCGTCCGTCCATAGAGATAGATAGAGAGATAGATAGATAGACGGACAGATAGATAGATAGATAGATAGATGGGAATGTAAGTAGACAGACGCAAAAATATAAAACTACATATATAAACACGTTTACAAACATATGTATGTGTGTATTTGTCTGTATATAGGTATATATACATATATATATACACATATATATATATACATGCATACATAGATAGATACATACATACATATATACGACTATGTGAACGCATATGAGTTCATACGTTGCACACAATACCTTCAAGCCAAAAGAATACATAGATATGCAAATATGACCAATTTTCACCCAAAAATCAATACATCAGCTAATATGCAATTCTCATGAAGCATTCGAAGAGTTTGTTCTTCAGCAGTCTGTCAGAACTCATTTGTTTCCAACTCGATTTAGAAACAGATAAGTCAATGGAAACGTCATATGTAACTGTTAGCTATCTTGTCTATTCTTATCATATTTATATTTTCACACCTTATTTACAAGTCTTAAGGTACACCGTACAAATATAGTAATAATAATAATAATAATAATAATAAAAACAACAACAATAATAATAATGTATCTAGAGTGTAGGGTATTTCTGAAAACCTTAGAAATACCCTACAATCTAGATGTATTGCAAAAGTCGGCATTACTTGGAGCTGCACCCATATTGCATAAAGTATTGTCTTTCCTTGTTGTGACTTGACAGACAGTACAAACCCCCGGGAGACAATATCTCCAATCAACAACCTCACGATATTGTATACTGTGTGGCGTCTATTATGATGATGATGATGATGATGATGATGACGATGACGATGACGATGACGATGACGATGACGATGACGATGACGATGACGACGATGACGACGACGACAATAACAATAATAATAATAATAATAACCTGTTGTCATGGGTGCCCCAGGAATGATACCAAATAGGGCTGATTCCTACCTAACTCAAATACCAGGAAATCCCAAAATAGCAGAAATTCAAAAGATAGTGCACATGGGAACTGCCCATAACCTACGTAAAATATTGTCTATGCAATCTCAAATTTTAAAACAAACTTATAATTTTCTTATGTTTTCTTAAACATTCTCTCGAACAAAACCAAATATATGATACCCTAGGCATAACACCAACATGAACTTATAACTTGGTGTCGCTTGAGGTCTCTGGCTGAGACTTGGAGCCAAATTGTACAAATGCAAAGCAAAAGTCAAACATATGATAATAATAATATAATATAATAATAATAATAATATAGGCGTAGGAGTGGCTGTGTGGTAAGTAGCTTGCTTACCAACCACATGGTCCCGGGTTCAGTCCCACTGCGTGGCAGCTTCGGCAAGTGTCTTCTACTATAGCCTCGGGCCGACCAAAGCCTTGTGAGTGGATTTGGTAGACGGAAACTGAAAGAAGCCTGTCGTATATATGTATATTTCTATGTGTGTATGTGTTTGTATGTCTGTGTTTGTCCCCCCAACATCGCTTGACAACCGATGCTGGTGTGTTTACGTCCCCGTAACTTAGCGGTTCGGCAAAATAGACCGATAGAATAAGTACTAGGCTTCCAAAGAATGTCCTGGGGTCGATTTGCTCGACTAAAGGTGGTGTTCCAGCATGGCCACAGTCAAAAGACTGAAACAAGTAAAAGAGAGTAAAAGAATAATAATAATAATAATCCTTTCTACTGTAGGCACAAGATCTGGAACATGGGCTCCAGTACGTAACTGGTACTTATTTAATCGACTTAATGGAATAAATGTGGTAATAGTTTTAGCATACATAGCAACACAAAAGTGCTCTTGCTACTCTTGGCCTCCGGAGGATGCCCGGTACTAGGGCAGCTGAAATAAAGTTATAGCGATGGTATTGGTGGTGGTGGTGGTGGGGGGGATAGTAGTTGTGGTGACGGTAGTGGTTAGTATTGCTTTTTTTTTTTCAATTTTTCCAGCAACATATTTCGGTCTTATTGTTGCCTCATCAGCGAGGAATAGCCTTCATCTTACTGAGTTAGTCATGAATTAATAACTAAAACTGTACAGTTATTGGCGTCGTTATTTAAATGAAAAACGTGATGTAAGTTAGTGTCAGCATGTTTAATTCTGGGAATATAAAAAGACTATATACGCCGTATGATGAAAAAAATATACATAATATCAGTTATTGATTAATATTTTCATTTTTCCAACCAGTTATTACAGGATTACCTACTCTTTGGTCTTAACCCACGTCTACGAAACCTAATAAAGAATATGCGTAATGAGCGTTCCAAATTCTTCAGTAATGTTCTGATACAAAGGGAAAGAGAGAGAGAGCTAGGTGTGCAGCAGACAACAAGTCAAAATTAAATCGAAGAATAATTTTTCTTTATTACAATTTTAATGCCAAACTTAATGCTCAAGACAACACTCATCGCGCTAATTATCATCATTAATTAGCAAGGTTGTATGTAATAATATGTTACATATGTCAGACCCAACCATATTTCTGTTTAATATCCAGAACTTTCCAGGCGGCGAGCTGGCAGAGTGGTTAGCACGCCGGGCGAAACGCTTAGCAGTATTTGGTCTGTCATTACATTCTGAGTTCAAACTCCGCCGAGGTCGACTTTGCCTTTCATCCTTTCGGGGTCGATAAGTACCAGTTGCGAACTGGGGCCGATCTAATCGACTGGCCCCCTCTCTAAGAATATCCAGAATGTTCCGCCTGAGACTTTTATCCTTCAGATATATTATTCTTATATGACAGGTGTGTCTTTTACCATCATGTTAACCGAAAATCTTAATGAAAATTACTCGAGCAATTTAAAGAATTTGTATATATTTATTGGTTATTTATAATTTTTCCTATCTTCAGAAAAGTTTACTTATTCGAAAGTAATCTTAATTAGAAATTGTTCGCTAAGAATAAATCAGCAGAAAATAATTTGTTGATAATTTTCCACATGGTAAACTTTAACAGAATCATTAATCTTCTTTGAGTTTTCCTTAATATTCTTCCCATATTTCTTCCTCTCTTTCGCCTCCTTACCTTTCATTATTCGTTTCGTTTGTTTGTTTCTATCATTCATTCAATCACTCTTTCTTCTTTTCTGTCTTTTAGTACTTGCTTTGCTTGTTATAAGTGGCAGAAGCAAATCTTAATAACAAGCCTGTTTTAACCAAGGCGTTATAATGAATTTTATTTTAAACAGAATATCTGACGACGCCATTACGAGTTAACGGTACTGTAACGTACCTCCAGAAAATGATCGACTGGTAAACCAGCCATAATTAATTTCCATCATTTAAAGTTTATCCATTGATAACATTTTATCAGATCTTGTTACAGGCACATGCATATTAAATTAATTAGTTAGTAACTGCATTAATGGCAGTTGTTAGCCAACAGACGCCGTTCGTTCGTGGAGCGAGCAATCTAGTTTGCTAACAAACTAAGCGGTACATGAGACGTAGTTGTTTCCACACGATAAACTTCAGCAAAATTGTTTTAATCTAAAATTTACATTATTCCTCACAAAACTACAGAAACACCATAAATTTCTAGAATATAACATTCCGAGAGCATAATTTACTGGGTTAATATTGGATCAAATTTTGGCACAAAGTCAGCAAACCTGGACGAGGGGACAAGTTAATTACATTGACCCCAGTACTCAACTGGTACTTATTTTATCAACCCCAAAAGGATGAAAGGCAAAGTCGACTTTGGTGGCATTTGAACCAAGAACATAAACACGGGCGAATTGCCGCTAAGCATTTTGCCCGCTTTGCTAACGATTCTGCCAGCTCACTGCCCTATTCATTGAATTAAGCGGCGAACCGGGCAAAATCAGACTTGAGAACATGCCTTCTAAACTTTCACTTTAATTCTTGATATTGGTAACTAGACCTCAGCGGGTAGGGAATAGATATTGAGTCTCAAATAAGTTTACCAGTGTTGTGAACACCTTAAAAGTGGAGTCAGAAAAGGGAAACCTCTTTGCTCCAACATTGATCAGTGATGTTAGCTGATATCATTGATCAGAGATGTTAGAGCAGGATTCATGTGATTGAGTAAGGCCGACGCCGTAGATAGGACTGGTATCGTAGATCGAAGCTGAGGTCAGAGATCAGAACTAACGTCATAAGATCAGAGCTGATGTCATAGATAAGAGCCGAGCTAATAGATTATGGCTTACGTCGTAGATATAAGGCTGGCGTGGATCAAGGCTGACGTCATAGAGTAAGACTGACATCGTAGATCATAGATGATGTCATAGAATGTGGGCTGACGTTATAGGTTATAGGTTGCGCAAAAAAACCAAGATGTTTGTATGTAGTCAATTAATCTGCTAGAAATATAAGCCAAATTTTCCTCAAACGATACTTTATTGTCTTAAAAATTAGACAAGCACATTTGATGATGTGGTGGTAGATACATAATGTCTAAAAAATGTCGAGATATGGAGACTGAAACGCGTTTGATCCTATGTGTATTTTATCAGGGCTATTCTGGGGTTACACAGCCACAGTAACATGCAATATATTAAATGAATTGACTTAATATCGAAAATGAAACTGCATGTCAAAATTCCGTATTTCTTCCTCTCGACGTTTTCCATGATATATCGATATATTTCATTAACCAGAGTACCAAATATAATTAAGAGAGAAGCTCAATCGATAAAATCAATGGCACATAAGTTAATAGTTTAACTATTATATTAGTAATTTACTAATGTATATAATACCGCTAAGCATTTTGCCCAACGCGCTAACGATTCTGCTAGCTCCCAACAATAATGGTTTTAAACTTTTGGCACAAGGCCACGACTGGTACTTATTTAAACGATTCCTGAAAGGATGAAAGACAAAGCCAACTTCGGCGGAACTAATAATCTTTTCGACTGTGGATGCAAGGCCTGAAACTTGGGGGAAAGGATTAAGTCGATTACGTCGATCCCAATGCGTAACTGGTACTTATTTAATAGACCCCCGAAAGGATGAAAAACAAAGTCGACCTCAGAACATAGCGACTGGCGAAATACCTCTAAGCGCTTCGCCCGGCGTACTAACGATTCTGCCAGCTCAATACCTTTGGGTTGGACTAATAATATTCTTTTCTACTCTAGGCACTAGGCCCGCAACTGGTACTTAATTTATGAACCTCGAAAGGATGAAAGGCAAAGTCGACCTCAGTGGAATTCGAACTTAGAATGTAGCGACGGGTAAAATACCGCCAAGCATTTTGCCTGGCGTGCCAACGATTCTGCCAGCTCGCCGCCTTTTCGGTGGAACTAATACTCTTTTCTACTCTCGGCACAAAGCCTGAAGTTTGGTGGGAGGGGGGGGGCAGTCGATTACATCAACCCCAGTACGCAACTGGTACTTAATTTATCGACCCCGAAAGGATGATAGGTAAAGTCGACCTCGGCGGAATTTGAACTCAGAACGTATAAACAGACGAGATACCGCTAAGTATTGTGCCCGGCATTCTAACGATTCTGCCGGAGGTGGAACTAATAATGATACTAATTCTTTCTACTCTCGGCACAAGGCCTGAACTTTGTGTGGACAGGGGCTAGTCGATTACATGACCTCGGTGATCGACTGATACTTTTTTCATCGACTCTGAAAAGTTAAAAAAGCAAATCCGACCTCAGCGGATTTGAACTCAATTATTACATACGTAATGCATATGCAGTACAAAAGAGAAACCAGACTACAGACTACCATAGTCGATAAAATAGAAATAAAATTCTTAAATTTATTCTTCCTGTGTAGCCCGGTACCAAATGAATCTCGACCCTGTTCTACAGCATTGGTTATCATGATAATAATGAAGTTATTGTATAGAATACTCGGATGCATCATCAGAAAAAAGTACCCAAAATTGTATGAACAGGAATAGAACAATACACATGAAGTGAACAGTGAACAGTAGGTGCAGGAGTGGCTGTGTGGTAAGTAGCTTGCTTACGAACCGCATGGTTCTGGGTTCAGTCCCATTGCGTGGCACCTTGGGCAAGTGTCTTCAACTATAGCCTCGGGCTGACCAAAGCCTTGTGAATGGATTTGATAGACTGAAACTGAAAAGAAGCCCGTGTATATATGTATATATATATGTATGTGATGTGTGTGTGTATGTTTGTGTGTCTGTGTTTGTCCCCCTAGCATTGCTTGACAACCGATGCTGGTGTGTTTATGTCCCCGTAACTTAGTGGTTCGGCAAAAAGAGACCGATAGAATAAGTACTAAGCTTCCAAAGAATAAGTCCCGGGTTCGATTTGCTCGACTAAAGGCGGTGCTCCAGCATGGCCACAGTCAAATGACTGAAACAAGTAAAAGAGTAAAAGAGTAAGAGTGAATGAGTCGTTAAAAGAAATGGTGGGGTAGCACCAGGTGTACCGTTTGGGAATTTCAGGAAGCCAGGAAGGCTACAGTGTCCCGATAGCTAACAACTGTTGCAGGCAGTTTATTCCAGGCCTCAGCATTTCTGAGCGGGAGAAAAATGTTTCTGAAAATTATGAGTGCTGTGTTGTTTTTTGATTTTGTCCACGAGTGTTTGACAAAGAATTCAAAAAGGTGCTCAACTCTTTCATTCTTAATCGTTTCACGAAACCCTCTTAGAGTCTATTTGTTCCGATAGTTAAATAAAGCCATCTTTTAAATGACAAGATGAAGATAATAGAGGATAGAAGCTTCAAATACAGGCTGAACGAACGCAAAGTGAATAGACGGTCTTTTACAAAGTACAACAACAACATCAGCTGCAACAATAGCAACAGCAACAACAACTACAACAACAAAAACACCAGCAGCAACAACAAGAACAATATCACCATCATCAGCATCATCATCATCAACAACAACAACAAGTAAACTTCCGAAACCAGTATCGAGCGGTTAATTTTAGTTTGAAAGTTATTACTGCTGCCACAATGCAGTTAACTGGTTTCTCGCTCAGACTGATTGATTATTTTCGATTATTTTGATTGATTAGGTGTTTTATAATGCCAAAATCGTGTTGTTTCTGGCCTGGTCATTTATTAAACACTTAGCTGCATCAAAGGCCAATCGTTTGAATTAATTTCTTCTCATTTTTATTTATTTATTTATTTTGCTGAGTGTTTTGTTTATATTGTTTATTGGACACTGCTATATTTTTATTTGTTTGTTTGCTATGCAGATAGACGTCTTGAGTTGCATATTCATAATTCGGTACGTCTTATTTCCGAACACACACTCTCACACACACTCTCTCACACACACTCTCTCACACACACTCACACACACACATACACACACACACACACA
>NC_068981.1:395783-398943 GCF_001194135.2 Octopus bimaculoides | reverse complement strand
TGTGTGTGTGTGTGTGTGTGTGTGTGTGTGTGTGTGTGTGTGTGTGTGTGTGTGTGTGTTTGTCCCCCATCATCGCTTGACAACCGATGCTGGCGTGTTTAAATTAACGGTTCGGCAAATTAGATCGATAGAATAGGTACTAGGTTTACAAAGAATAAGTCCTTCGACTAAAGGTGGTACTGAACTCCAGCATCGCTGCAGTCAAATAAGTGAAACAAATAAAAGAATAAAAGAATAATGCCGGTATCCCAGCATGGCCACAGCACCCGAGATGAGAATAAATTATTATATGTGCACGTGCGTGTGTGCGTAGTTTGTTTTATGTCAACTCATAATAAAAACAATTTTACATGAAACTGAAGGACTGTAGACTCATATTGTTTGAAAAGACTTGTGTTGAAAGTGACTTCGAAGTTTCGGCCTATTTAGTATTCATTAGACATATATTTATTCCAAGATTTCTTACCAATAGAGAAAGAGACGTTTTCTAAATTAGATCCATTGGAATTTCAACTTAGAGCTGTCAGCCTCTATTTCAATCCACAGTGTTCTTTCATAGCAACGCAATTCCCAATCTCTAACCTAAAGTCATTGGAATTTCAACATCATCAACAGGGTATGTATGTATGTATGTATGTATGTCACTATTCATTTTATTTCAAGATTTCTTGCCAATAGAGAAAGAACCGGTTTCTAACTAGATCCAAGGCTCTAGTTTGTATGTATGTATGTATGTATGTATGTATGTGCAAATTTGTGTTTTATGTATGTATTCTCATGTATATAGTTGCATATCTAGACATGCTCATATATATTTAAATGATAACGTTCTGGAAAGTTTTACAGATTTTTACAGTTCCAGTGATGGATTGGATCTGTAGTCTTCGAATTAGCTTTTTCCTTTCTGGTTTTGAGAAGCCTAATTTCTCAAGATTGGTATTTAGGCAGTCTGTATGTATGTATGTATGTATGTATGTATGTATGTATGTACGTACTACGTATGTATATATGTATGTATGTATGTATGTATGTATGTATGTATGTATGTATATACGTCCGTATGTATATAAGTGAATAAGCATCGCTTTCTCTCCGCCTCTCTCCCATCCTCTCAGTCTTTTCCACTTCTTTTTCTCTAAAAAATAATCATTTACTTCATCTTAATGGACGAAACTACTGTACAGTGCAGCAAGTCTGACGGCAAAGTGCAACTATACTAAAAGTATACAAGGCCTGTCAGCCTCTATTTCAATCCTATTTCACATCAATCCACAGTGCTCTTTCATAGCAACGCAATTCCCAATCTCTTAGGTCATCTAAACAAAACTTAACACACGCATACTTGGATCACATAAAATAAAAATTAGAATACGTTAGCTCATGTTCTCAGCTCACCAGAAAATAAATTAGAATACCCAAACTCAAATTCATATACGCAAAGACTGAAATTCAAAGCTGCTTACAATTTTGACAACATTATCGAACCATATAAAAACATAGAGGAACTTCGATGCAGACGATGAATAATACAACACTATTTTATTGCGCGTTTCTGTTATTTCATTTAAAAAAAAACCATTCAGAACTAAAATAGATAGCATTAAGTAAGAATTGTTAAGTAGATTCTTAATATCTTCCTGCACTTACGTCAGGTTAAAAGCAACAAGATGATGTAGTATGATGTAGCTTCTACAAGGTCATCGCAATTTCACAGTGTTTATAGGAAACTATCATAAAATTGTGACACACGTTAGAGATAGAAACCATTCTATAGCAATAGTATAAGTATGGTAGGGCGGCGAGCTGGCAGAAACGTTAGCACGCCGGGCGAAATGCTTAGCGGTATTTCGTCTGTCTTTACGTTCTGAGTTCAAATTCTGCCGAGGTGGATTTTACCATTCATTCTTTCGGGGGTCGATAAATTAAGTACCAGTTGCGTACTGGGGTCGATCTAATCGACTGCCCTTCCACTAAAATTTCGGGCCTTGTGCCTAGGGTAGAAAAGAACATCATAACTATGGTTATGTAAGTTAAATGTGTGTGCGTGCGCGCGCGCACCTTAAAGACCTTATTCTTACTGGACCAAGGTGATGAGCAGAATCGATACCGCCGGACAAAATGCTTAGCGGTATTTATTTCTGGTGTTTACGTCCTAAGTTCAAATTCCGCCGAAGTCGACCCTGCCTTTCATCCTTTTGGGGTCGATAAAATAAGCATATGTATCTTTTGCCGAACTGCTAGATTACGGGGATGTTAACGCACCAACATCAGTTGTCAAACGATGGTGGGGTGACGCACGCACGCACGCACATACATACATACATACATATACGTATATATATATATATATATATATATATATATACACGACGGGCTTCTTTCAGTTTCCGTCTACCAAATCAACTCACAAGGCTTTGGTCAACCCGAGGCTATAGCAGAAGACATTTTGCTCAGGGTGCCACGCAGTGGGACTGAACCCCGAATCATGTGGTTGGGAAGCAAGTTTCTTACCACGCAGTCACGCCTGCGCCTATATATATATAGAGAGAGGGAAAGAGAGTGTGTGTATAAAGAGAGAGGGGGAGTGAGAGAGATAGAGGGAAGAGAGAGGGAAAGAGAGAGAGGGCAGAGAGAGAGAGTTTTTATTTACGTATAACCATATTATAAAAATATTGGCTTCAAATTTTGGCATAAGGGCAGCAATTTCGGGGAAGGGGATAAATCGATTGCAGCGACCCTAGTGCGTAACTGGTACTTATTTCATTAACGTCGAAAGGAGGAAAGGCAAAGCTGACTTAGGCGGAATTTATATTATAATACTAGCAGAAATACCCGGCTTTGCCCGGGTTAAAGAGAATAATGAAATCTAAAAACGCCGTCTAGACTACGCAACCCTCAACTGTTAGTAGCTACGTTACCATATTTCTACATTAATAACTCTCCAATCCATGCCAGCATGGAACATAGACATTAAGTGGAATGCCAGTCTTTCATCTAGGAGGGCCTTGAAATCAATGTTACCAACTGTGGACTATGTGTGTCGTAGTGATAATAAAAAGACCCAAAGGAGGTCTGCAACGAAATAATTTTACTCAACACTTTGCAAGTGAATCAGTGGAGGCAAAGATGCGTCTCATTTACTTGACAATTTATGCACCAC
>NC_068981.1:392246-395073 GCF_001194135.2 Octopus bimaculoides | reverse complement strand
GAATAGTTTCATTTTTAAAGTGAAAGTATTTGACATGAGTGTTTTTGTTTCACTTTTGACACGCAATACTTAAATAGTGGAGGAGATATTATGTTGCTGTGGGCTCGAACTCTGCAAGAAGTTAAAAAATTTTTTGACTAAAACACAACTGGAACCCTAAGGCATGTGTAAAATTTGAATGAAATTGGTTGCGTAGTTCTCGAGTTTTAGGGATTCACACAGACAGACAGACAGACACACATTCTCATTTTTATATATATAGATTAGAACCAAGAGTGGCGGCGAGCTGGCAGAGTGGTTAGCAGACCGGGAGAAACGCTCGGCGCTTATTTGGTCTGTCTTTACGCTCTGAGTTCAAATTCTGCCGAGGTCGACTATGTCTTTCGTCCTTTCGGGGTCGATAAATTAAGTACCAGTTGCGTACTGGAGTCGATCTAATCGACTGGCCTCCTCCGCAAAACTTTTTGTGCCTTGTGTCTAGAGTAGAAAAGAATATTAGAATGATAAGTTTTAAATGAAGATCAATAAGTTTGTAAAAATAAAATTTATGCTCTGATTATTTCTCCTCGTTAAAAAAAAAAGAGTAAAAAAAATAGCCGAGACCACGACTAATAAATAAGGAAAATTAAGACAGCGTTGTCTTTCGATCGATATTCGCTTAGAATTTCAATTTCTTTATATTTATATGAAACACACCAAGAGCTGAGATGTTCTTAATGCAGTGTTGTCTATCAAATGTTAAATCAGTGAACCAATCGGTTGTCAACGTGTTAAACACGTTATTATCAAAAGATAGATACAACAATTGAATGAAATGATTGTATATCGTCAGAAGATATATTCATATTTACCGATAATTACTTATGTATTTGCTGTTATTTATAAGCTGTCTTTTGTTTTAAAAAAATAGTTTCAGCCATTTCTTTCAACGTTGAGAACAATAAGGCTTTTTATTGCTACCAGAAAATATAGTAAATACAAAACAACGCTAAAAATATTGTGAGGTCATTATACTGTTTGATATTTCTTAATCCTATACATGACCTGTCTGAATTTGTTGTATTTCTGTCATTGGCCTATTTTAGTTACTTCCCTTACCCCAGTTATTTGTCTTGCAAGCAGCTTGACTTGAGACTGTGTTGGAATCGTAAACGAACTAACTCAACCATTTAAAAACACATGAAGGTATCAAATTCATTTTAGATTTATTTCTTGGTGTGTGGAAATTTCAATTAAAGAGAATTTAACAGATTTCTGTTAGAATCTAAAAATTTTCTGTGTTAAACTAAACAACTTTGTGTGTTGAATTTAACAGCTATGCGTGTTAAAGTTAGCAGCTTTATATGTTAGACTTAACAACTTTACATGTTAAACTTAACAGCTGTGTGTTAGATTGAATTGCTTTGTGTGTTAGTTTTAATAACTTTGCATGTTATAAAATTGCTATTTCACGATGTAGATGCTTTTTTCCACACTTGTTTCCTGAGATCAAATTGTGATTTCTCCGGTTAGCTCAAGGTTAAAAATTTCTAGAAGATAAATATTACGAATTGGGGAGGAGTGGCTGTGTGGTAGGAAGCTTGCTTCCCAACCACATGGTTCCGGGTTCAGTCCCCACTGCGTGGCACCTTGGGCAAGTGTCTTCTACAATAGCCCCGGGCTGACCAAATCCTTGTGAGTTGATTTGGTATACGGAAACTGAAGGAAGCTCGTCGCACATATATATATATATATATATATATATATATATATGTGTGTGTGTGTGTGTCTGTGTGTGTGCGTGTGTTTGTGTGCCTGTGTTTGCCCTCCATCATCACTTGACAACCGATGTTGCTGTGTTTACGTCCCCGTAACGTAGTGGTTCGCTAAAAGAGGCCGATAGAATAAGTAAGTACTAGGCATACAAAGAATACGTCTTGGGGTCGGTTCGTTCGACTAAAAGTGGTGCTCCAGCATGGCTGCAGTCAAATTACTGAAACAAGTATAAAAAAAAAGAGTAAAAGAATAAATTGAATTGAATAGTTTTACCTGTTGAGTTTAACAGGTGTCAGTGTTGAATTTTTTTCTAATTATCTTGTGATTTTTTTCCGTTGACACAAGGCTTTACATTTCTAAGAGATAAGCATTAGCAATTGAATCGCTGTCAATGTGTGTCTGGAAGGTTGAAAGGCAACGCTGATCTTAGAGGGGTTTGAACTTAAAAGTTAGGGACACATACTTATCCGGGTGGCTCTACTTGTTCGTTTGACATTATAAAATCATAGCTAAATCCTTTTTCAAATCTTTCTCACCTTGCCGACTCAGGCTGGATGTTTACCGTTGGAACACTTATTTTTTTTATCATAAGTCTAGGTTTGATCAGGGCTGACATGAAATTAATACAACAAAAATACTTGAAACAACACAATCACACATGTAGGGTATGAGACGTTTTGGCACAGCCATTTTGGCGCCGCCTATTTGACATCACTGATTCAACGCTGACTTATTTGATATCAAATGTTTGAATGTTTCATTTTCTCTCCTCTTTCTCTGTTTCTCTCTCTTTCCTTCTTGTCTTGGAAACCAGAATAACTTTAGATAGCACAGCTCGTGATACATTCGCCTGAAAACATAATAGGCACAAGTATGGCTGTGTAGTAAGAATTTGGTTTCCCAACGACATGGCTACAGGTTCAGTCCCACTGCGGGGCACCTTGGACACGTGTCTTCTACTATAGTCTCAGACTGATCAAAGCCTTATGAGTGGGTTGACAGAAACTGAAAAAGATTATCGTATATATATATATATATATATATAATATATATATATATATATATATATATA
>NC_068981.1:389945-392008 GCF_001194135.2 Octopus bimaculoides | reverse complement strand
TATATATATATATATATATATGGGAGAATGTACGGAAAAAAACAACAGACGAGGACAGGTGGTGTAAACAACAAAAGGATGTATTAGTTTGACGCTCGGGAATACAGAAAGTCTTTAACGTTTCGAGCTACGCTCTTCAACAGAAAGAATACGGAAAAAACAAGGAAAAAAACACGGAGAAAAAAAATTGAATGGTGTTTGGTCAACGATCTATCATGGCTTCTACGTACGTATGTAGTATGTTTGTATGTATGTGTGTATGTATATGCATACTTATATATATATGTGTGTGTGTGTGTGTGTATGTGTGTGTGTGTTTGTATATAACTTTTATCCGTTGTAAAGCTACGCACAGTTTCGTGTGACGGCACTTATTAGATGTGTAATCGCATGAAACTCTGCTTCATGGTTACTCTGGTCACATATGTAACTCCATCTATGAAATAAAGAAATATTCGACCCAACAGAATAAAAATTCGTTATGTATAAAAGAAGCCATTTTAAATTAAAATAACCGGGTGGCCATTCACAATACCTGTGGCTGTTTTAATCATTGTCTCCTATAAATCAGAGGTGACAAATCTCGTCTGAGTATGTGGCTGGCTGTGAATACACGCCATTGATAAAGCCTAAGATGGCTGAAGTGCATCTGGCGTTATCTTCTGATATATATTGTGTTCTTAAATACAGCGCATCCACAAGAGATTCTATCTCTGTATTAATACAACAGTTAATTTCCCTGTTTACATTAAGTATGATATATTGGTAGCTAGTTTAATTTAATATCACTTTTATTGCCTACAGCGTATTTTTATTCATGATGCATAAATGGATATACATACACAACATACCCACAGACATACACGCACATATATATGTATATGACATCAAAACATATATATATTTGCATATGCATACGTATATGTACGCATGTATATATACATACACATACGTACAAACATACATACACACATATATAAATTGAATGAACTACATCCCAAACTACCAGGATATAGAAATATACCTCCTTAATGAATTACATAAATCATGTGAGTGCAGTTATATATATGTGTGTGTAGATGTCCATGTGCGTGGCAATGTGTGCGCGTGCGTTGTGTGTGTGTGTATGCATGTATGCACAGACAGAGACACACAGACAGGCAGACACAACAAACACACACACAACAAACACACACACACACACACACACACACACACACACACACACACACACACACACACACACACACACACACACACACACACACACACAGACGTATATACGCATGTATTTGCGCATGTATTTTTATAATATTGCCATCGACACGTTGGTTGAAAACGACAGTTTACGTCTTAGGTCACCAATATATCGTGTGTTCCTGCGGAGTGAATATTCGGTGGCTGTAGATAAAGTGTTTCAGGTGAAACGGTAATGGAATTAATTTTACACGTTAATAATATAAAAGCTTTTAGATGAAATATTGTCTTGATTCGTGTTTCAAATGACATTGTTACTAAAAGGATGTCATCCGCAGATTGTCTATAGTTCTACGACCAGCTTTTAACATAATACTGCGTGGTCGGAATGATGTAGTCTATTCTTCGATGATGAGACCTCTATAGAAGGAAATATAAAAATCACACCGGAGTTAACCTTTTGTCATCGTAGTGTACGTACGTACGTATGTATGTATGTATGTATGTATGTAATTTATGTATGTGTGCCATTATTCAGTTTTTTTTGCAAGGTTTCTTGCCAATAGAGAAAGAACCGGTTTCTAACCTGGATCCCAGGCTCCTTCATTGGAATTTCAACAACATAGAGTACAAGGAGTACAAATGAAGTACTAGGGTCGAGGTCACCGGTTAACACCCTCCCACCAAATCTCAGGCCTTGTGTCTATAATAGAAAGGAATGTTTATATAAAAAGCCTCTGAACCATACAGACATATACTTATGTATGAATGCATGTGCACGTATGCATGTGTATGCATGTGTATATATATATGTGTGTGTGTGTGTGTGTGTGTGTGTGTATGCATGTATATATATATATATATAT
>NC_068981.1:386930-389935 GCF_001194135.2 Octopus bimaculoides | reverse complement strand
ATACTTATGTATGAATGCATGTGCACGTATGCATGTGTATGCATGTGTATATATATATGTGTGTGTGTGTGTGTATGTATTATATGGTGGTTGTCTACTCCTTATGCAGATTTTGACCACCTCCTGTACCCACACCTTAGAACCATCATTGCATCTGATGTGGCTTTTTAAACCAGACAATGTTCTGAAAAGACACCCACATGGATTGCATATCCGTTTCGGACCACCGAGAGCTGCTGATAAGTTCTGATCTTTGTGGATCTTAAAATGTCTTTTCAAGCTTCCATTAGGTTTGCAGACCTTCTGGCATACATTACATTGAAAGGTGTGCACAGACATAGAGGCAGAATAGTTGGTGGAGGTTCGTTTTCCATGGGTTCACAAATGAGATTTGAGCCCAGCAAAAGAAAGGTAAACATACATACTTACATGCACACACACACATATGATCATGAAATTTATTATAGTCAAAAGAAAGAACATATTTATATTCGTTTCTACACTAGGCACAAGACCCGAAATTTTAGGGGAGGGGGCCAGTCGATTAGATCGACTCCAGTACGCAACTGGTACTTAATTTATCGAACCCGAAAGGAAGTAAGGCAAAATCGACCGCGGCGGAATTTGAACTCAGAATGTAAAGACAGACGAAATACTGCTAAGCATTATCGCCCGGCGTGCTAACGTTTCTGCCAGCTCGCCGCCTTAAGAATTTATTTATATTGTCATCAAAATATGCTACTGGTTTCAGTCAGTTTTAAGACGATTTACTCATGCTGTAAGAGTAGAAAAAACAATTTGAAATAAATTTGATTAAATTAATCTTTTATGATATCATTTCAGGAATGTCTTGTTTTTCCCACGAAATTCCCCTCTATGTGTGAATGTGTGTGGGTACGCTCTTGTGCATGTATGTATGAATGCATGATTGAATGGTTGCAGTGTCTCTTTGGAAATAGAACTTGACATCTGATACATCTACAATATTTACATTATTTACATTTGACGGATATTTGTCCTCATCTTGTTTGTTGTTAACACAACATTTCGGCTGATATACCCTCCAGCCTTCATCAGGTGTCCTGAGAAGCATATGGCATAGTGGTTGAGAGCGCGGGCTACTAATCCCAAAATTCTGAGTTCGATTCCAGACAGTGACCTGAATAATAATAATAATAATAATAATAATAATAATAACATCGAATGAGAACCCAGGTTCGAAATTTCCCCAAGACACCTGATGAAGGCTGGAGGGTATATCAACCGAAACGTTGTGTTAGCAACAAACAAGATGAGGACAAATATCCGTCAAAAGTAAATAATGTAAATAATGTACATAATTCCTCATCTCTTAAATACAGAACTGTATTATCTGATACATCTGCATTGAGCTCTTATTGACCAATATGCTGCAAATTTGATTTCGGAGGGATTTGAATTCAGAACATAAGACATAATAACTGAACATCACAGACTCTTTCATACGACTAGGGAATCTATTCCTACTGACTTGGCCTGCTAGAAATAGCTGTAAATTCTCCGTGAAAATAGACCAAATCCTTTTTGGATATAAGCGACAGATTATCAGAATTGTAAGAGCAACGGGCAAAGCGCTCAACTTCTTGCTTGTGGTGTTTAACCTCGGGTGAGCCCTGACTATGATCAACAACAGATCTCTGATCACACAGTTCTGGCCGTGACCTTTCACCTCTTTCGTGCATAACCAGGAATGGCTGTGTGGTTAAGAAGCTCGGTCTGCGACTACGTGTTTGCATGTTCAGATTCACTGTGTGGCACACTGGGCAAAGTATTCTAAGTACCGAACTTTTTTATCCAGTAACCTTGGGACCGGAGGTGATCTGGATTTTCCGGGTTTCTGGACACCGGCTGTATTTAAGAACACAATATATACCGAAAATATAAAATAAAAAACGAAAAGTTAAGAACAAAATTGCATAAAATATACAAATTAATACATTTCTAAAGCAGGGCCGGATTGATCTGGCGTTGGGTGGTGCATGCGCGATAGAAACCAAAATAAAACGGGTGCGCGGCGAACTACTGCAGCCCGCGAAATTCAAAGCTTGCCAGTTTCAAAAGTTGCTGGATTTCTGGATTCCAGATAAAACGTTCGGTACCTGTATAATCCCGGGTCGACCAATGCTCTATGAGAGAATTTAATAGACGGAAACTGTGAGGAGGTCCACCGAATATTTATAACGGTTCGATAAAAATGACAGATAGAATAAGTACCAGAATTACTGGGTTCGATCTGGTTCGATTTGGTTCGATCTGTTCGGAAAAAACGCTTCAAGACAGTGCTACAGTATAGCCGCAATTCAATCACTGAATTAAACAAAAGGGAAATATAGCGGCTATATTTAGCTAAACTATTGAATACGTATTGAGACGCACGTGTTGTCTTAAAATATTTAGAAGTTGCCTTGTAGTCATGTTGTCTCAAAATATTTAGTTGCTGCTCTGTAGTCAAAGGTCAAATCAGACTTAAATCAACTGCTAAGTACTAAGACCGATTCTATGTTCGTATAAAGAATCCTAAGACTGTAATGGCTTTATAATTGAAGACTTAGGATGTTTACGTGACCAACGTGTATCGAAAAACGTCAAAGGACGAGACGAAAAACCTAATGCTGCGAATAACTGCTTTTATTACGTCTAACAAGAGATTCCGTGCAACCTTGGTAAAATCCTCTGGAACTGACGTCATGATTCGTTTAAATTGTTCCTGGAGACTTTGATCGCTAAACGAGACGTTAAAATTTCAATTGACGTAAGCATAGTTGTCATGACAACAGAAAGAATATATTTTTAGCTTGTTGCTAAGAAAAAAAAAAGAAGAAATATGCCACTAATTTTGAAATCAAATGGACTAGTTATTCTAGACACGTATAAATACACACACGTGTGGGTGTGTATATATATATTTCTTTGCACGACTATGTATGTATATATATATATATATATATATATATATATATATATAT
>NC_068981.1:380945-386830 GCF_001194135.2 Octopus bimaculoides | reverse complement strand
TATATATATATATATATATATATACATATTTACGACGTACTTCTTTTAGTTTCCGTCTACCAATTTCACTCACAAGGTTTTGATAGGCCCGAAATTACAGTGGAAGATACTTGCTCAAGGTGCCACGCAGTGGGAGTGAATCAGGAAGAATGTGGTTAGTGAAATTTTGAATGAAATATTAGAAAGCCATTTAATCTATTATTTTTAAATGAACAATGTATTATGAATAAATAACCCATGCAGTAAGTACATTTCGGAGCGAATTACCCTTGTGAGCATTTATGTGACTTGTAGCACATTTAAGGACTAACTCAGAACCCGAGGCCGACGTTTAGGTTACAGATGTAATTGGTGCGTGTCAGTGTGTGTGTATGTATGTATGTATGTATGTATGTACGTATGTATGTATGTATGTATGTATGTACGTACGTATGTATGTATGTATATGTATATATATGTGTGTGTATGTATGTATGTATGTATGTATGCATGTATGTACGTATGTATGTACGTATGTATGTATGTATGTACGTATGTATGTATGTGTGTGTGTATGTACGTATGTATGTTTGTCATTGTTCAGTTTTACAGTTCTATATGCGCACGGGCATATGGCATAGTGGTTAAGAACGCGGGGTACTAACCCCAAGATTCCGAGTTCAACTCCAGACAGTGACCTGAATAATAATAATAATAATAATAATAATAATAAGATCGGAAAAATACCTTAGGAATGAGAATCCAGGTTCGAAATTCCCCCAGGACACCTGAAGAAGGGTGGCGAGTACATCAGCCGAAATGTTGTGTTAACAACAAGCAAGATGAGGACAAATATCCGTCAAATGTAAATTATGTAAATATTGTTCAGTTTTATTTCAGGATTTCTTGCCAATAGAGAAAGAACCGGTTTCTAACCTAGATCCAAGGCTACTTCATTACAATTTCAACATCAACAATAGGATATTTTTGTTTGTATGTGTGTATGTATGTATGTATGTACGTATGTATGTAGTGCAAATTTGTATGTTTTATGTATGTATTCTCCTGCATATAGTTGCATATATAGACATGCTCATATATATATATATATAAATGATAAACTTTTGGAATGTTTCACAGACTTTTACAGTTCCAGTGATGGATTAGACCTGTAGTCTTCGAATTAGCTTTCTCCTTTCTGGTTTTGAGATGCCTAATTCCTCAATATTGGTATTTAGGCAGTCTGTATGTATGTATGTATGTATGTATGTATGAAGCATATTGGATTCACATGGCTTCTGCGGCTGTCACAACTTATTTATCTAAACGCAGTTATGGGCGACCATTTAACAAGAAACCGTTGTAACGTGTTACGGTCTTCTTCGGGTAAGAGAATGCCAATGAAAGGATTTTCTTTCGAGCTAGGAACTTCTGTGGTTACATCACTAAGTAAGTTGAATCCATGATTCCACGTACAGTAGAAACCCAAAGATTGTAACGGCGTTAAACTCGAGTTGCAAGATAAATATTCAGTTTAACTACAGTAGATGTATGATTGTGGGGTAAGCGGCGCTCGCGTGGCTGTATGACAAGAAGTTGGCTCCCAAACCGCACTGTTCAGGGTTCAGTCCCACTGTCTGATACCTTGGGCAACTGTCTGCTACTGTGCTCTCGTGTCGACCGAAGCCTTATGTGTAGGTTTGGTACAGGGAAACTAAAAGAAGCCTGTCGAATGTGTGTGTGTGTGTGTGTATGTGTGTGTGTGCGTGTGTGTGCATGTGCATGTGCATGTGTGTGTTTTGTGTGGGTGGGTGTGTCTTTGTGCTTATGCTTGCTTGCCACCACTGCTTAACAACTGGTGTCGGCGTGTTTACGTCCCTATAACGTAGCGGTTCGACAAAAGAAACTGACAAAACAAATATCAGGCTTACACAAAAAAAATGAGTACTGGGGTCGTTTCATTCGACTAAAATTTTTTTTAAGCGGTGCCCAAGTATGGCCGCAGTCTAAAGACTGAAATATGAAAAAGATGAAAAAAATGTGAGTCTGCTGGACAGAGGGGTTACACAGAAAAGCTAGGAAGAAGGGGAGATAATAAAGTAGTGGTGATCTCAAAACGAAGGTGCGCATGCGTGTGTAGAAGAGAGCATGTATGTGCGTGTGCAAGAGGGCTGGTGACCTTGACGTATGCGTGTGTGTATGTGTAGGTGTGTAGATAATAGTGTGGGGCTAGGAAGTGGTTAGTGCTAGTGTGTGCGTGGTGGCATGATGTGATGTGGTGCTGTGTGGTATGGTGGTGTATGGTGTGGTGGTGTGGTGGTGTGTGGTGTGGTGTGGTGATGTTGGGATATGGGGGAGGCGAGAGTGGTGAAAGCAAGGGTGGGATGGGTCAGGCTGAGGGTGGGTGTAGAGGTGGGGTATGTGGGAGTGTGTGTAAGGGATGGAATGGATAGGGAAGGTGGGGTTGGATTGTGTAGGCGTGGGGTTACTAGGGAGGGGTGAAGATGAAGGGAGAGGGGAAGGGAGAAGGTGGGTAGGGACGAAGAGGAGAGAAGGAGAGTAAGAGTGAGAGAAGGAGAGTAGAAGTGAAGAGAAGTAGGAGTCGGAGCAAGAGAGGAGAGGTGGGTAGGAGGAAGTAGGTGTGAGAGAGAGAGAGAGGAGAGGGGAGGAGGGTTATATGAAGAGGAGAGGAGAGTTGAGCCAACGTAGCTCAAAGGAGCGAAGAGAGAAGATTAATCCCTGTTCACGGCGAAAACGGGAGTCCAGATAGCCCCTGTGCAAGGACAATCCGAACGCAGACAGGTGTTGCAAAGAGTGACCGGTAGAGCGGAAATGGCGTGAGACCGGGGTGTCATTGCCGAGTTGGATGTCTCGGAGGTGTTCCGCGAACCGGTCAGCCAAGTGGCGTCCCGTTTGCCCGATGTATAGAGAAGGGTAGAGAGAGCAGGAGATGCATTAGATGACGAAGACGGGTGTGTAAACAACAAACAGAGGTATTAATTTAACGCTCGGGAAGTGAGAAAGTCTTTTACGTTTCGAACCTACGCTCTTCGACAGAAAGGAACACAGAAAAAAAGCAGGGCGACAAAATAGAAAAGGTTTAGTGGCTAGCGATCTATCATGGCGTGGGCCGGACAGAGCTAGGAAGAAGGGTAGATAATAAAGTAGTGGTGATCCCAAAACGAAGGTGCGTGTGGAAGGTGGCTGGTGACCTTGAAGTGTGCGTGTGTGCAGGTGTAGGTGTGCGGATGATGGTGTAGATGCTGTACATACGTACATACAGGCTCATTTACTCGCACATGCATCTTGAGCACGCGTGCGACAAAATTTACGTAACATCCTTATTGTAAGAATTAATTCTCAAAACATATAACTGAGCGTTGTACACACATTCTCACATAGATTCACTCGTACACACGCATATCACATATAATGTATGTGTGTGTGTGTGTCGACGTGTGTGAAAGACACTTTTCTTTTCCGCCCTTTTAAAGCCTAGCCAGGCTCATGGGCCCGGTTTCCCGGTTTCTATGGCGTATGTGTTCCCCCCGCCAGCTGGGCGGGACGTCAGTCCATCGCAGCGTTTCTCAAGAAACAGGAAGAAAGAGTGAAAGAGAGTTGGGGCGAAAGTGTACAACAGGGGTCGCCACCACCCCTTGCCGGAGCCTAATGGAGCTTTAGGTGTTTTCGCTCAATAAACACACACAACGCCCGGTCTGAGAATCGAAACCGCGATCCTCCGACCGCGAGTCCACTGTGCTAACCACTGGGCCATTGCGCCTCCACATATGAAAGACATGCAGATTGGAAATTATTTGATCGCAAACACAAAGTAATTGTGAAACTAAAAGATGGATTCGGGGCAAATAATCTTGTTTAATTCTTATAATTTAAACCGAAGTTTGATAAAAAAAAAAAAATTAAGAAAAACAGAATATTGTTCGTTGGAACCAACATCTTCGTTATTCACAATGAAATTGATAACGTCAATGAAGCAGCTAAGAATATTACAAAAGAAAAAAAAAGAAACGAAAGAAGAACAAATTGATCTTTCTCAACAATTGATTCCATCAAATGTAGTGGTTATTACGAGATTGACTGCTAACAATCTTCTGTGGAAACACCAATACGATCACACTGGTCTTGCTTGTCAGCTGAAGGGAATTAGACAAGCAGTCTACATGGGCAGCTTTAGTGTTTTAACTCTGTGACATTGTATTGTGGAAGGACGCTGTGTGGAGCAGCAGAGAAGAAGAACAGGGAGAGAGAGAAGGAAGGAAGGAATAGGAGGAGGGGGTGAGTGTGTGTGTCTGTGGGAGTTTGTGCTTGTGTATATGTATGTGTGCGCCTATGCATGCGTGTATGTATGGATGAATGGAGGGATGGATGGATGGTGGGCTGATGGGTATGTATGTATCTATGCACGTACGTACGTGCATATGTATGTGTGTATGGAGAGACGTACGTACGGATGGATGGATGGATGGACGGACGGGTGTGTGTATGTATGTATGTATGGATGACTGAATGGATGGGTGTATGTATGCATGTATCTATGCACGTACGTGCTTATGTATGTATGTATGTATGTTCGTACGCACATACACATGTACGTATGTATGTATGTATGTATGTATGGGTGCAGTATTTGGTGTCAGTACATGTGCTCTGCGTGTGTATGCATGATTGTGTGTGTGTGTGTGTGTGTGTGCATATACATATGTATGTAGGTAGGTAAGTAGACACGCATATATGTAAGGGGGGAAGGAGGGAGGGAGATATTGAATATGTGTATGTGTGTATGTATATATGTAAGAGAGTGTGAGTGTTCGTATGTGTGTGTATATGCGTGGAAGTATGTGTGTGTGTGTGTGTGTGTGTGTGTGTGCTCGCTCATGCGTAATGCTTTGTTCTTTCGCACCGAAAGTCAGTTTTATAATGTATTTCGTTATATCAGTGTTTGATTCATAATTGCTTTATTGAACACACACAAACACACACACACACACACACACACAAACACACGCGCACGCACGCACGCGCGCACACACACACACACACACACACACACACACACACACACACACACACACACACACACACACACACACACACACACACACACACACACACACACACATTCTAACATGCACGTGAGGCTTCGTGTGGCTGGGATTTGTCGAATGGACTCATCGGTCTCTGAAATTACACACGTATATACACATATAAGCATGGTGCACCAGCATGACTTCAGCCTTAGGCTGAAACCAGTAAATGATAAAAGATATATATATATTTATATTTATGTATGTATATGTGTATGTGTGTGTATGTGTATGTGTGTGTGTGTGTATGCGGTATGTCTGTGACTATGTAGGTATATATATGTATGTATGTATATATTCATATGTGTATATATATATATGTATGCATATATATGTGTGTGTGTGTGTGTGTGTGTGTGTGTGTGTATATAAAGTGGAAGCACTCCAGAGGTCAATAGTCAATAACAAAATAGATTGACAGCATGAGAAGCATAATACCATACCAAAATACGTCAAAACGGAAACAGATCCCATAAAATTCAAAGGGTCACCGGACAAATTCTTTCAAAAAATCTCGGACCAACCTCCTACAACCGGATATGTCTCCAACAATAATATCTCTTTAGTAGAGTGGGCCCCATATATGACTAAAAAACTTCACTAGGTGGCGCTATTAAGTTAGACATGGCTTCGACCTATACTGGCCGAAACCTATCAAAATTATATATATATATATATGTGTGTGTGTGTGTGGATATATATATATATGTGTGTGTGTGTGTGTGTGGATATATATATATGTGTGTGTGTGTGTGTGTGTGTGGATATAATTTCCTTGTTTGTGATTTAAGGCTACCATTG
>NC_068981.1:377404-380601 GCF_001194135.2 Octopus bimaculoides | reverse complement strand
GATTTAAGGCTACCATTGATTTCATGTAAAGAAAAGTAGGAAAATATCCTATATGTATATATACGTACATATATATATATATATATATATATATTATTGTGAAGCAAAAATATTATTGACAGTGACTTCGAAGTTTCTTATTTCTTTATTGCCCACAAGGGGCTAAACATAGAGGAGACAAACAAGGACAGACAAAGAGATTAAGTCGGTTACATCGACCCCAGTGTGTAACTGGTACTTAATTTATCGACTTCGAAAGGATGGAAGGCAAAGTCGACCTCGATGAAATTTGAACTCAGAACGTAACGGCAGACGAAATACCGCTAATTATTTCGCCCGGTGTGCTTACGTTTCTGCCAGCTCACCGTTTTAGTGACTTCGAAGTTTCTGACGATGGGTTAGCCAACCGAAATTGTCAATAATATTCTTGGTTAAGAATTATAAATTTGTACTCTACAAAGGTATAGAATAAGCCATCAGATTAAGTCTGATCTCTTATATATATTTTCTCGACGATTATCCATGGAAGTTATAAATATTGCGGGAAAAATTTCGAAAGCTCAGTGTTCTTCAGACTTTAAGTATTCTGAGGTATTGTTTTCTGTTACAATTACTCCCTTATTATTCTTGTCGTGAGCAACTCACTAAAGCAACCTGATCTGTTGAACCAATAACTGGTCCTGTAAGCAACGCCGACGCTATTGTTCACCAACTGCCATATAAAACAACTAAAGAAACGAATAAAATGTTTTCTTCTTTTGTAAATTTACATGCAAATGCTGCATGATTAAGGCTTAGATTGACAATTGCAAACAATAAATTGAACAGTTGTTCTTAATTAATTTATTGATTAAAGGCTAGAAGGCTGAAGGTGAAATAAATTATATCTGATGAATGAAAGGTGTGACTTCATTAACATCAAAAACCGATAACTATTTATGGTTTTCAGAATCTAGAGATTCAAGTCAGTCGTGAATAAAATAAATACGGCTAATTTGTTAGCAAAAGGAGAGACAGGAATAGACAAAAAAAAAACTGTATTGATTCGCTGCAACAAATTCACTAAACTTGCTATTTTCTTTTTTATTATTATTTTTCTGGATCCTTATGGCTCGTAAGGACAGTTTCCTGGTTCCCATGGCGTATAAGTTACCGAGATCACAACATTGCTCCTGATCGGCACACCCATTTGTTGTGGTATTCAACGCCAGCAGTTTTGAGTGGGGGGGGATTATTTCGATTACATCGCAATTCCCCCATACTTGACTGGTACTTTATTTTATCGAATCCACAAGGATGAAAGGCAAACTTGATCTCTATTCGGTATTCAGTGCAACGCCGGGTACTTCTTTAGCATGTATATCAACCAATCAATCTAGCTAGCTAGCGAGTGAGCTATGCGAATGTGTATTTCGTCTGACCCGAGCAAGTGTGCAGAAGTGGACGTTAAAACGGAAACAAATGCCGCTAATTATTTTGTCCGACGTGCTAACTATTCTTTTCTAATCTAGGCACAAGGCCTGAAATTTTTTGGGGGAGAGGCCAGTAGATTAGATCGACCCCAGTACGCAACTGGTACTTAATTTATCAACCCCGAAAGGATGAAAGGCAAAGTCGACCTCGGCGGAATTTGAACTCAGAACGTAAAGACAGACGAAATACCGCTAAGGGTTTCGCCCGGCGTGCTAACGTTTCTGCCAAGTTGCCGCTTTAACTTGCTATGAATTGCAATAATCAAAAACAAATATCAGAACTGGTGCTATAAAAAGGAAACTACAAAACATCAATTTGGCATTTAATGTCCTTCGGAGTAATCTTCTTCAGAATCAACACATTATATTAAATGTCGCTTCCGGTGATGGAAGCATTCCATGAACGACTTTCGAGGTTTAGCGAACAGCTGCCTCATCGCATTTTCTTGGATTTCCTTGACGTCTTGAAATCTCGTTCCTTTCAAGTGGGAGTTGACTTTTGGATAGATTCTTGACCGTAATAACCTTCAAGCCATATCTCTTTTAATGCACGCTCCCACACATACACGGACAAATTTTCTCTGCCATGGTCACTAATGGAACTTCCTCTGTGATGTGGTTAGACGACCACACCCCACCACATTTTACACCTTGGGAGAGCTATAAACAACAGAAGTGAGCGAGAAGGTTACAACTTAGTATGCATGTGAAATAAAGGCGAAGGTTAATCTGTGTCAACCGGTTCCACTCCACATATTTTGGTTCTGTTACTATAGCAACAACCCCGGTATTTTTTTTATCAAACCTCGTAACATAGCGGCTTCATGGACGATGGAGTTGAACACCCAAGTTCAAGTACATCTGACGATCATCTACACGCTGACTACGAGATATTCTACCACCAAAACACAAATACCTAGAACTAGAGATATTTACTTCTTCAGAGCTCTTATTGTATACAAGGGGGCGTTGAAAATTTCCTGGCTTTAAGGGTATCGCAAAAGGCCTGACTGGACGCCTTCCGATTTCTTTTACAAGGTTTAGAAGAACTGAAGGACCGCTGCCAATAAGTGTGTAAATTTGAGCGGGGAATATGTTGAAAAACTCACAATTAACTGATCCTGTTTTCTGTTACCCAAAGCCAGGAACTTTTCAGCACCACCTCGTAAATCACGTGTTTAAATTACATTTTGTGTGTTGCATATTAATTTAAAATTACAAGAAAATATGAAGAATAAACCATAAAGATAGTATTTTAAGTTACAAAAATTTTAATTAAGAATAATCACAATCTCAGTAGCTTCGCACACCATGGAAACAGACAATATCAACTTTGTAGATGTACCTGAACTACAGTAATAAGACATGTACAACTGTAAGTAAATAGTACAAAAATAGTACATGAAAATTTGCTCGAAGTCATTTAAATTCAGTCAGATAATCCTATGTATTCTCTGTCAACGCCAGGTACCTCTGTTAGCATGTATATCAATCTATCTAGCTAGCGAGTGAGCTATGTGTGTATTTCGTCTGACCCATGAAAGTGTGCAGAAATGGACGTTAAAACTGACGAGGAGGATGATGATAAATGTAGGAGTGGCTGTGAGTTAAATAGCTTGCTTACCAACCACATGGTTCCGCGTTCATTCCCACTGCGTGGCACCTTGGGCAAGTGTCTTCTACTATAGCTTCGGGCCGACCAAAGCCTTGTGAGTGGATTTGGTA
>NC_068981.1:376495-377394 GCF_001194135.2 Octopus bimaculoides | reverse complement strand
TCTTCTACTATAGCTTCGGGCCGACCAAAGCCTTGTGAGTGGATTTGGTATACGGAAACTGAAAGAAGCCCGTCGTATATACGTATATATATATGTGTGTGTGTGTGTGTGTGTGTGTGTTTGGGTGTCTATGTTGTCCCCCCAACATCGCTTGACAACCGATGCTGATGTGTTTACGTCCCCGTAACTTGGTGGTTCGGCAAAAGACTCCGATAGAATAAGTACTAGGCTTCCAAAGAATAAGTCCTGGGGTCGATTTGCTCGACTAAAGGCGGTGCTCCAGCATGGCCACAGTCAAATGACTGAAACAAGTAAAAGAGTAAAAGAGTATCTAGTATCACTGCATAGTACCAAAGATCCCGTCCTCTCTGCCTAGAGCATGAAAGCAATACTGTAACATCTTAGGGCTCACAGGCACTCAACTTTTCAATACTTCTCCAAAAAGACGTCAGAGATTTACGAAATGTAGATGTGGACGTGTTCAAAAAACAATCAGACAAATAATTATCTCTTATGGCGGATGAAGCCACATCACGGCAAGAAACGCTAAGAGCATCTCCTCCCAGCTTCACCAAGAGTGATACCTGAGACAGAACCGCGAAGTGGGTCCATAATAAACAAGGATTAGCGTTAATAGTGGTGCCCCAGCATGGCAAAACATCTGGATGAAACCAATTATAGAACAATAATAGAATAACAGAATATTAGAATAGATAAATGTGTGTACATTTATAATCTTTTATTCTTTTACTTGTTTCAATCATTTGACTGCGGTCATGCTGGAGCACCGGCTTGAAAGTTTTAGCTGAGCAAATCGACCGCAGGACTTTTTTTAACACATAGTACCTATTTTATTGGTCACTTGCTGCCGCACCGCTAATTTACAGGAACGTAAACAC
>NC_068981.1:374212-375551 GCF_001194135.2 Octopus bimaculoides | reverse complement strand
TATATATATACGCGCGTGTGTGTATGTGTGTGCGTGTTTCCCCACCACCACGTGACAATCGCTGTTGGGTGTATACGTATGGATATATATCTAAGTATGCACTCGCTTTAATAGACATTTATGCTTCTGTTTTGATAACAGATCTTAGAATAAAGCTTCTTTGAAAGTAGAGGTGGAAAAGGTCCTCAACGCCAAGGCATTGGCAGTTTGTCAGGAAGAAATAGGATAAAAGTATTAGGGAGACATAAAGAAAGGAGAAAACCGGTGGTGATAGTGATGATGGTGGTGGTGATTGTGGTGGTGGTGGGACTGGGGAAGCTATTGAGGTTGCTATGACAACAGTTATTGGTAAAATGAAATTGAAATAGACGAGTAACTTAAAAGGAAAAGGCCAATAACATATATAAAATATTTATCTGAATGATTGATTCCAGATTTAATGACAATTTGGTTCTGGCTTGTGGTGGAATTGTTGCGCAGATGGAGAAAATAGTTAAAACAGACGAAGTTTGCAGATATACTTTGGTTATTTTTATGCTGTTGTTAAGAATAGGTGCAGATGTGGCTGTATGGTGAAGAATCTTTCTTTGTATTTACGTGGTTTCAGGTTCAGACCCCTTCTGCGATACCTTTGGCAAGAGTCTTCTACTATATTCCCAGACCAGCTAATGCTTTTCTGAGTGGATTTGTTCGATGGAAACTGTGTAGAATCCCATCAGGTATATACGTTGTTGTTGGCATCGGGAGACAATGGAGTTGCGCATCCTCTCATCCTGAGTTCAGACTTCATTCCCTTCGAGATGCACGGCATAAATAATCTCAGTATAATTTGAACTCAGAATGTAAAGAGTCGATAAAATAATAATTATTATATAATTAGAGTTATTATTGGGCGGCGAGCTGATAGAACCGTTTGCTCATCGAAAAATTTGCTTTACGACATCCATTCCGGATCTTTACAGTCTGACTTCAAATGTTGCCGGAATTTATTTGCCTTTCATCCTTTTTATTTTTTTATTTATGCGCCCTTTTAAAGCCTAGCCAGGCTCATGGGCCCGATTTCCCGGTTTCTATGGCGTATGTGTTCCCCTCTAGCTGGATGGGACGCCAGTCTATCGTAGAAACAGGAAGAAAGAGTGAGAGAAAGTTGGGGCGAAAGAATACAACAGGGGTCGCCACCACCCCCTGCCGCAGCTTCGCTCAATAAACACACACACAACGCCCAGTCTGGGAATCGAAACCGCGATCCTCCGACCGCGAGTCCGCTGCCCTAACCACTGGGCCATTGCACCTCCACCTTTTGGAATCCATAAAACAAGTGCCAGATGAGCACTGGGTC
>NC_068981.1:363934-369433 GCF_001194135.2 Octopus bimaculoides | reverse complement strand
ATAGTGCTCATGGGAACTGCCCATATCCTACGTAAAATACTGTCTATGAGATCTCAAATTTTAAAACAAACACATAATTTTCTTATGGTTTCTTAAACATTCTCTAGAACAACACTATGTACAAATCCAAATATATGGTACCCTAGGCATAACACCTACATGAACTTCTAACTTGTTGTCTCTTGGGGTCTCTGGATGAGACTTGGATCCAACTTGTACAAATGCAAAGCAAAAGTCAAACATAAAATAATAATAATAATAGTAATCCTTTCTAATATAAGCACAACGCCCGAAATTTTGGGGGAGGAGTATGTCGTTTACAGTGATCCCAATGCTTGACTGGTACTTAATTTATCGACCCCCGAAAGCATGAAAGGTAACGTCGACCTCAGCGGAATTTGAACTCAGAACACAAAGACAGATGAAATGTCGCTAAGCATTTTGCCCGGCGTGCTAACGATCCTGCCAGCTCGCCGCTTTAAAAAAACAACAACAATAATGATAATAATACGTTCTATTGGAAGCACAAGGCCTCAAATTTGGGGGAATGGATTAAGTTGATCACATTTATCCCAGTGCGTAATTGGTACTTATTTAATCGATCCCGGAAGGATGAAAGGCAAAGTCGACCTCGGCGGAACTTGAACTCAGAACGTAATGACGGGCGAAATACCGCTAAGCATTTCGCCCGGCGTGCTAACGACTCTGCCAGCTCGCCGCCTCAATAACAACAACGACAATAATAATGATAATAATAATAATAATAATAATGATGGTGACTCCTTTGTTGAGTTAACACCTTTCCCAATGACCTATTATAATACTTGCGGCAGTAACAGCAACATCAACAACAGCAGCGTAAACGATGCGAAAAGCTACAGGAAATAATTCAGTCTACACAGAAAATGCAGGACTAAAATGAAAATTCCTTGAAGGAAATCTTCTTAGTCTTCCGTAATCAACTTTGTATTCGCGATTTATGTCCTTATTTCTTTATAGTTCGACAGTTTCTTTCTTTCCTCAATTCATTACATTTTCAAGAAGACTCCTGGCTAAGCAAGTACTAATGCCGATGTCCCCTGGGGGATCGTAAATGAATAAATTGGTATGTACTTCGCTTTCATTAAAGGTGTTTACAGATTAAGTTATATTGGTACAAAACGAAGAGTTGGAAATAAATGATTGCATGTAAATACGAAAAAGAAAAAAACAACAAATGCCTTTCACATACACGCATCACTCACATTCACTATTCTCTGTGTGCGCGCGCGTGTTTCTCTTTATGTGTGTGCGTATGTGTGTGTCTGTTTCTATGTATTTATACACGTGTGTGCATATATACATGCACATGTATACACACACACACATATATATATATACACATATATATGTACATATATATATGTATATATATATATATATATATATATATATACACACATACACATCACACATGTATTTATTCATATATACATATTTATACATATATATATATATGTATATATATACATGTATGTATATATATATGTATATGTATATATATATATATATATATATATATATATATATATATATATATATATATATATATATATATACATATATACATATATATACACACATATATGAGTAACACATGCACACATATACATCTATGTGTGTGTGTGTGTATTTGTGTGTGTGTGTGTATGTGTGTGTGTAGGGTCCCCAACTGCTCAAAATTCTGCCAAACAACCTAAGAGACTTGCGTGGTGTAGATGTGGAGGTCGTCAAAGAGCCTCTGGAAAAATCTTTGCCTGTAATAGCAGGTGAACCTACATCGTGTTACCGAGTACAAAGGAGAACAGCTCCGACCAACTCGCTATCTCCCCAGGAACTGTACAGACAAGAATATCAAAAGCGGTACTCTAGCATGGCCTCAGCCTGTAGCTCAAATCAATAAAATATAAAAGATATGTGCGTCTGTATGTGTGTGTGTGTGCTAATTATTAGCGTCAGAACCCATTTTATATCAAAAGGTATTCATGATATCCAACTTAACGTGAGTGTTTTAACATATGCACCCGTATATTTGTCAGGAGTGGGAGAAAAATTGATCAAAATGTACTGTATTCTATATCCTCTACGACCTGGTTTTGCACTGAATATTAAATCCGATGTTAGATAACAACCCCGTTATGTAACACCACGTGCTCGTCAGACCTGGCAGGTATGGAAAAAAAAAAGACATACACACACATATGTTCGCACATGCATGCATAGGTATAGAAGGAACTCACACACTCATACATACACACATGTATGCATGTATATATGTCATTGTTAGATTTCATTTCAAGATTTCTTGCCAATAAAGAAAGAACCGGTTTCTAACCTAGATTCAAGGCTCTTTCATTGAAATTTCAACAGCCACAACAGGGTATTTTTGTATGTATGTATGTATGTATGTATGTATGTATGTATGTGCGTGTTTGTGTGTGTATGCACGTATGTATGTATATACGTAGATTTGCATGTTTTGTTTTATGTATATATTCTCATGCATATACTTGCATATCTTTTTTCTTATTTATGCGTCCTTTTAAAGCCTTGCCAGGCTCATGGGCCCAGTTTCCCGGTTTCTATGGCGTATCCCCCCCCCCAGCTGGACGTTACTCAAGAAACAGGAAGAAAGAGTAAGAGAAAATTGGGGCGAAAGAGTACAACAGGGGTCACCACCACCTCCTGCCGGAGCCTCGTGGAGCTTTAGGTGTATTTGCTCAATAAGCACACACAACGCCCGGTCTGGGAATCGAAACCGCGATCCTCTGACCGCGAGTCCGCTGCCCTTACCACTGGGCCATTGTGCCTCCACACTTGCATATCTAGACATGCTTATATATACTTAAATGATAAACTTCTGGAAAGTTTTACTGATCTTTACAGTTCCAGTGATGGATTGGATCTGTAGTCTTCGAATTAGCTTTCTTCTTTCTGGTTTTGAGAAACCCAATTTCTCAAGATTTGTACTCAGGCAGTGTGTTACGTGCCCCAGGGCCCCAATAATTACAAGTATGTATGTATATATGTATGTATGTATGTGTGTGTGTATGTGAGTGTGTGTATGTGTGTGTATGTGTGTGCGTGCATGTGTGTGTGTGTGTGTGTGTGTGTGTGTGTGTGTGTGTGTGTGTGTGTGTGTGTGTGTGTGTGTGTACATTCAGATTAGTTTAATTTGCATTATTGACAAAATGCTTAGTAGCATTTCGTCTGTCGCAACGTTCTGAGTTTAAATTCCGCCGACGTCGAGTTTACTTTTTATCCTTTCGATGGGATCGACCTCCGTACCAGTCATGCACGGGGCTCGACGCAATCGACTTCTCTCTCTCTCTGCAGAAAACATTTGGCCCTGTGCCAAAATTTGAGACCGTCATTATATTGGTCCAGAATATATGATTACAAGGGCGATACACACCTACGCATACACATACACACATACATACGCACATGTACATATTACACACATACACATCTACACACATACACATACACACACATACATACGCACACAGACGCCTTTTAATTACATTCAACAACACAATTATGTTATTGATGATGTTATTGTTGTCGCCATTGTCGTTGTAATGTTATTATTATATCTCTTGTTGTTGTTGTTGTTGTTGTTGTTGTTGCCATTATTGTTCTAAATCTCTGATTCAATGATTTTCCAGGTAAGCTAATGCATCTATCTCTCATTTTCGTTGCTTAGTCACCACTTCTCTGCTACAATTATAATATTATTTTTATTATTTCTTTGTTGCTTTTTTTTTCTTCTATCGTCCAATTAGTCTCTATGGTAACAACTGTTTGTTCATTCAGTTGAAATCACAAAGCATATTCATTCTCTCTCTATTATTTTATTATTATACTTTTTTGTCTTTAAGATTTTGTTTTAGCTTAATGAATACGTATCGATTACTTCCAAATAAACCTTCTGGTCTTTCTCGTCGTGTTCCAGCCTTCGTTGTGTAATTTTTCTTATAATTAAACACACTTATAATTAAACAAACTCCGGACAAATCTTCTTTATTTAGTTGGATTACAAATGTTATGTACTTTGATCGGCTTGAAAATCTCCTTTGCTTGCATGCAATCGAAATATTCTACCAACAACGAAACATAAGTAAATTAACAACAATAGCACTTAATAAGCCTTCAACTTAATCAGTTTTGTCAGAGATCATGAAGTGTCTTGTTTCCTGCATGCCTCTCATACAGTTGAGCTTAGCACCGTTCTTCTTCTCCTTCTCCTTCTTCTTCTTCTTCTTCTTCTTCTTCTTCTCCAGTAGTCTTTTTTTATCACGTGCTTTCACTGCACTGCCGAGCGCATCACTGTGTGCCTTGGGTATGTGCTGTGGTTTGTGGTGGTGCTCTTATTTTCACTGTATTGAAAGTGTTTTACATAGGATGTGTGCGGTGCCTAGTGGTGTTATTTTCTTCATGTTATATATACTTGTAAGTCCTGGAATTTGACTGAATGTGTTTTATTTATCATACTTAATGCGTCTACTATAATAGGAACCGTTTCTGTTTTTAGATTCCACATTCGAGCTACTTTTATTTCCAGATCTCTGTATTTCTAAAGTGTCTTCCTTTCTCTCAGATGGACGTTGCTATCTGTTGGTATTGATACATCGATTAGAAAGCATTTTTTCTTGGTGATCTCTGACAACTATATCCGGCCTATTAGCCTTGATTTCTTTATCTGTGTGTGCTGGCATATCCCAGAGTATAGTTGCTTTCTCGTTTTCTGTGACCTTTTCTGGGGTGTGCCAATACCATCTTTTTTTCTGTTGTCATTCCATAGTGTTGGTATAGCTTCCAGTGTATGTAGGTCCCAACTCTGTCGTGTCTGTGAATATATTCCTTCTTAGCCAGGACTGGGCAGCCAGAGACAATATGATTTTTGGATAAAATAATTACCAGTCATGTACTGGGGTCGAGGTAATGGGCTAACCCCCTTCCATAAAATATCAGGCTTTGTGCTTATATTATTATTATCATTATTATTATTATTATTATTATTATTATTATTATTATTATTATTATTATTATTACTGAGTGAGAGAGCAGTGCATGCTATCAAAGTGACACTGGGGTAAAATACACGAAGCCCATTATACCCATCACGACTACCCGTCTGATAAGGGCACATCAGGCACATGCATCACAACCATATGTGTGCAAAAGGGTGATCTCATATCAAGATAAACAGCGCATTACTTTGCAGGTGGGATCCAATTATTATTATTATTATTATTATTATTATTATTATTATTATTATTATTATTATTATTATGTTGTTCTTTTCTTCTTTCTTCAAATTTTCTTCCAGTTCTCGCCGAGTGTTTTCCGTACACCTAGGGCAGAGAAACTCGTTGTATGCATTCCCAGTTCACACACGCAAATTCACAGATAAAATATGTATTTAAAAAAAAAAAATTCATGAATGGATGTTGT
>NC_068981.1:361790-363617 GCF_001194135.2 Octopus bimaculoides | reverse complement strand
TTTTATTATTATTATTATTATTATTATTATTGCTATTATTATTATTATTATTATTATTATTATTGCTATTATTATTATTATTATTATTATTATTATTATTATTATTATTATTATTATTATTATTATTATCATCATTGATGTTTTAGATGTATTGGTAATAAAATAATAATGTGGGGTTTCCACGAGCAACCCTCAGAAGCCTCCTTTCGGTGAATTATTTCTTGTTTGACTAATTTCCCTGGTTTATGTTAATTTACTGTTTATGCGCCTTCATATAATTCTACCCTCTATTGCGTTCTATAGTTCTGTCTATCATCCTTGCTCTTTTTATAAACCCTCAGTGGTTAAGTGGTTTCATGATTACGTCAATAAGCTAAAAGCAAAATGGCTTCCAGCTACAGCAAATAGCATACGAAAAACAGGATTATTTGTTCCTTTTGTGCAAATATTTGGAACTGGCAGCAACACCATTAACGCATTCTTTAATATAGTCCAATATAAAGTCGGTGAGCTGGCAGAAACGTTAGCACGCCGGAAGAAATGCTTAGTGGTATTTCGTCTGCCGGTACGTTCAGAGTTCAAATTCCGCCGAGGTCGACTTTGCCTTTCATCCTTTCGGGGTCGATAAATTAAATACCAATTACGCACTGGGGTCGATGTAATCGACTTAATCCCTTTGTCTGTCCTTGTTTGTCCCCTCTGTGTTCAGCCCCTTGTGGGCAATAAAGAAATAAGAAACGTTAGCACGCCGGGCGAAATACTTAGCGGTATTTTGTATGCCGTTACGTTCTGAGTTCAAATTTCGCCGAGGTCGACTTTACCATTCATCCTTTTGAGGTCGATAAATTAAGCACCAGTTGCGTACTGGGATCGATCTAATTGACTGGCCCCTCCCATTAAAATTTCGGGCCTTGTGCCTAGAGTAGAAAACAATATAGTCTAATATGTTTTCTCCATGACAATTCCACATTTTGTTTACGGGCGAGCCACCGGTAGTACAACCTGTCACAAAGCGGTCCTATTTTGATATGAATACATGCGGCCGTCGTGAGAAGATTTAAACTTGACTTTTTTTAGAATCTATACTTGCAAGAGTTTGTGCATAGATGTGCAAACTCGCTTTGTTATGTGTACGTACTAATACTTGTTTGTATATTTTTACATGTATTGATTGCGCTGACGATGGGAAAAAATCTATTTAAGATTTTAATCTTGAAATTAGCAAATTCGAAATTAATGTGGAGCCTCTTTTAAATATATTTTCACTCGCCCGCTTTCATTCGCATATATATATATATATATATATATTGTTGAAAGATGTAAAAGGCTAAACAATGCAAATAGATTTTAAGATGAGGTAACGAAAACTAAAAGTAAGTTACCTGGTAATCTTTGGTCTTATGTGTATCCAATATTTCGGGACATACAAGTCTCTGCTTCAGGGTTACAAAGGAACTGTCCCTGCTTAGATGTGTCTTATTTCTTTACTGCCCACAAGGGGCTACACACACAGAGGGGACAAAAAAGGACAGACAAACGGATTAAGTCGATTATATCGACCCCAGTGCGTAACTGGTACTCATTTAATCTACCCCGAAAGGATGAAAGGCAAAGTCGACCTCGGAGGAATTTGAGCTCAGAACGCAGCGGCAGACGAAACACCGCTAAGCATTTCGCCCGGCGTGCTAACGTTTCTGCCCTCTCGCCGCTTTGGTTAGATGTTTCTTGTCAGAAATGAAATAAGTTTATGATTATATTTGAATTTTCAAGCGTTTTTCCTCTTCGTGAATGTTAGTGACGTCAATTACTAACTTATCGCTCCATATA
>NC_068981.1:359606-361406 GCF_001194135.2 Octopus bimaculoides | reverse complement strand
ATATCATGATTTCGAATTTAGCGTTAAGGGTGCCCAAATCTCCGCCGTCAAATTTGCCAGGGACAGCTACTAGAATTTACCCCTTACCATGCCTGTATATTCATTTGAGTGTTCGAACACCATTGAAACAAACGAAACGCGTGAAATTTTTATGGCGGCGAGCTTGCAGAACCGTTAGCACGCCGGGCGAAATGCTTAGCGGTATGCATACATACATACATACAACATTGTACGAGTTGGCAGTGAACTCCTCAAGAAACACTCTCTTCCTGATAATCTATTCAGCCCCAAAACAGCTGGGCTCTCTTACTTCAGAGAAGACCTGGATGGAAAGCACTCAACATACAAAAAAAAACAAAAAAAAACGACCATGCATGGGTATGCTGCCTTGAAACTTGAAGACAGTAGAGTTGACACGAAGCGCAGCTTCTCTTGGACACAAGACCACTACATCACATCACACTTTGAAGGCTATACGTTAGCAGGAACAGGAGATTACCACAAAGTACCTGGGGAACAGGTGAGACAGTGTCACTCTTGTAATCCCAAGGTGCAACCGCATGAGTAGGCTATGTCATGTTTCCGCCGAAGACATTACGCATGTGATTAGCAGCTGTCCTAAAATTTCGTCAAGATACTACCTCCCTATGCGGCACGATGTTGTTGCTAAAACAATTTACAATACCATCCGCAAAAAAGACTGTCCTGAAATAAACTTACAAAATCCCTCTGTTATGGAATACATTCATAAACACCAACTCAAGGAATATTGGCGAAATATTCCCATCAAACGTAAACATAACAGGCCGGATATTGTTGTTTGGGACAGAGGGGCAAAGGTATGTACCATCATAGAGGTCAGCTGCCCTGCATATAAAAATATTTCTTTGAAAATCAAAGAAAAAGAGGATATCTATGGACAACTGCTTCGAAACCTTCAGCTTCTCTATCCAGACAATGAATTCATATTCATACCAATAATAATTGGAGCGCTAGGTTTTGTTAGTAAATGCTTAAAAGAGAATGTGGAAAAACTAGGATTTTCAGAAAGAGAAACTGACCGGCTGCTTCATACATTACAAGTGTAGTCTGTGAGTGGAACAGTAAAAATATGCAAGACTTTTCTCAAGTTTCAAATGTAAATTTGTCTATATGAACTACATCCTAAAGATGAAGCTTTGTATCTTTGTTGAAAACCAGCTCCCTACTCAGTGGAAGATTTATAATAATTAAAGAAATAGAAGCGACATACATAAATACACACACACACACACACACACACACACACACACACACACATATATATATATTTTCTCCCGACTCTACACTCTGAATTTTCTTTCTTTTTTTCTTTTTTCTTTTCTTCTTTTCTTCCCTTCTTGTCCAACGTACTATCTGGTAGCGTCCTAATCTCCAACGGTCTTTTCAAATAAATTACGTTATAACCTTCTCCAACTATAGTTCTCATATTCGGTTATAATGTCTTACATTTAAGCTGGTTCCCATACATTTCCCTGAAGAGAAGTTTACATTTTTAACATCTCCGATTCCTATGGATCGCATAAATTGTAATTCTTCGAAACATATGTCGGAAATAAAAGTATGCAGTTGAAATATGCGTTTTACTCCATTCGTTAAATTAATATATACTCAAGTACCCAAAATATCAAGGAGTTTCTACCCCATAAACAGGAGTTACACCACAGTTATTTTGTGATCTTTGCTACCCTGGTATCTATTAACCAATTTATTTTGTCCGAGTTATTTATTAATTAGGAGAAAATAAATACATATAATAAA
>NC_068981.1:354218-359596 GCF_001194135.2 Octopus bimaculoides | reverse complement strand
AAAATATATATATATATATATATATATATATATATATATATATATGCATATGTACATACACACACACACATATATATATACATGTGTATATACATGTGTATATGTATGTATGTATGTATGTATGTATGTATGTACGATATATATATATATATATATATATATATATATATATATATATATATATATATATATATTGACAAGGAACTTTTGCAGCAATGGTGTGAAAAACAGAGATGGTACTAAACAATTGTAACTAATCATTAACGATATCTTAAACTCTTTCTTTATTTCCTTATTTAAATTGTGTGTGTGTGTGTCTCTCTCTCTCTCTTTGACTGATTGCTCCCACCCCACCACTTGACACCTCGTGTTGGTTTGCTTGCGTCTCTGTAACTTAGCAGTCTGGTAAAAGTGATTGATAGAATAAGTGCTCGACTTAAAAAATAAGTCCTAGGGTCGATGTATTCGACTAAAAATCCTCCAAAGTGGTGCCCCAGCATGGTCCCGAAGTGCAATGACTGAGCCAAGTAAAAGAATGTAAAAGAGAAAAATATTTTGAAAAGATTTAAAGTAATTTTCGATGTTCCCCGGTTGTCCATTAAAACATTGTTTACACTGACAGATATTGTTACAGAGCTGTCGTTTTTGGGTCTAACACTCCTTGCGTCGTCAGCTGTCAAGACAATTACAAACACAATATTACTGCGTTGTAAGGCAGCGAGCTGGCAGAAGCGTTAGCACACCGAGCGAAATGCTTAGCGGTATTTCGTCTGTCTTTACGTTCTGAGTTCAAATTCCGCCGAGGTCGACTTTGCTTTTCATCCTTTCGGGGTTGATAAATTAAATACCAGTTGCGTACTGGGGTCGATCTAATCGACTGGCTCCCTCCCCCAAAATTTCGGGCCTTCTGCCTAGAGTAGTAAAGAAAAGAATATTATTGCGTTGTAATCATAGCTTTCGGTTTGATCAAGCAACTGAATTGTCATAATCGAACGACGGAGAACCATCCCCATCGCTATCACTCAGATGAGGGTGGAGCTAGTATGGCCGAATGGTTAAAAAGTCCACTTCACAACCACGTTGCTCTGAATTTTGGTCCCAGTGTAAGGTGTTCTGTTGAACAAATGTTTTCTGTAGCTTTAAGTTAACTAATATACGTTGTAAGTGAAATTAAGTAGATGGAAACTGCAATCAAACTCACCGAATTAATTGTACCAGTAATTAAAAAAGTGATGATTATGCCCGAAAATTGCGCTGAGGGTACGAGTGGTTGTGGAATACTTGGCCACTAACAGACCAACTTCAAATAGCAGGTAATTCGATTTATTGATTAATTGAATCTTTATCGTAGAACAACGGAGATCCACCATTCCAAGGGAAAACCGTCCACCTGTAACCTTTTTCAGGGCTTCGGAAACTAGTAGAGGAAAGAGAAGATGTCATTCTAAGACTGAAACCCTAATAAGGATGCTTGCAATAGTGTGGCGACCGCTAAACCATCCATGGTAGAAGTGGCGGTGTTAATCTGGATGAGAGATTAACGTTAGCACCTGAAAGCAGGACTTCTCTCTCCTTCTGCGACTGACTTCCATATAGTTACTTTCTTTCACATTTTCACTCACAAGGCTATGATAAAGTACACATGCAGTGGGATTGAAACCAAAACAGCATCGTTTCAAAGTGATCTGCACAACTACCCATTCAGCGCCATCACCGCATCTGTTGTTTTGAATGACTTAAACAGTTTGTTGTGAAGACCAACTCAAATTCCAGTCTAGTGCACATTGATATTAACATTACCTAGCTTCAACATTTAACGGAAGACAACCTGGACTCTTAGTTTTTCGTGTTCCAAGAAAGTAAAACCAGTGAGCAGCGGTTTGGTGTTAGCATAACTTCAGAAAAAGAATGGTTGAAATGGTATGAATAGAGCCTGCTATTTGAAGTATATTACACATTATTCAAAGGTTTTGAGAAAACACATTCAGGAGGTAAATTCTATAGAGAAGAAGTTCCAATAAAGAACCGTGTTTATTATACAAACCAATGTAATACCGATTTAACAAGAAAAGCTTGACGTGTAGGAAGTTTTAATGATTAGTGTCAAACAACAGCCACGACAACAACAACAGCAGCAACTACTACTACTACTACTACTACTACTACTACTACTACTACTACTACTACTACTACTGCTACTACTACCAATATTACTCCTTAATAAGGCGACGATCTAGCAGAATGGCTAGCACACCTGGCAAAATGCTTAGCGGTATTTCGTCTGTCCTTGTTCTGAGTTCAAATCCCGCCGAAGTCGACTTTTTCTTTCATCCTTTCGGGGTGGATAAAATAAGTACCAGTTGAGCACTGGGGTCGATATAATCGGCTTACCACCTCCCTCGAAATTGCTAGCTTTGAACTAAAATGCGAAACCAATGTTACTTTTTCAGAGTCACAAATATAATTCGTTAGTGTTCGTGGGCTCCTGAAATACCATCTTCAACTCACTCTGGGAATGCGTGGGAGTTTCACACAGGTGATGAGGGTGTAAAAGCGTCAAAAATCTATTCAGACAGTTTCACAAGTTCTGACAGAATTACCCGAATGTTAGAAAGTGACCATGGAAAAAGAAACACGTTGGGTGATCCAAATTGAATCTATCAAACACGTATTACTAAGTGTCGGACAGATTCGGCTATCAGCTGACCCTAGTTTTCCTGTTTTGTAGTTCTGGTAAAAGAGGTTGTATGCGGGGCGGAAGACAAAATTAAAAGGACTGGGAGAAGACGCTATTCCTAGATAAACAATGCTTTAAGAATGCACGTAATGGCCGTTTTTGGTCATAGGTCTGATTACTCAGAACTGACCGGGGTCTAAAAGGTAACAACAACAACAAACAACCAATCACACTCTCATAATACAAAATGATGGGATGGTCACGGCTGTTGCTACTTTGATTATTGATCGGCTCGGTCAGAGTTGATATGGGTTAAAAACCACCGCAACAACGAACACGAAATCAACAACCACAAAAACAATAACTACAGCAGCAACACCACAACCGCCGCCACCACCAACAACAGCAACTATTACTGTTGCTGTTGTTGTTGGCACTCCGTCGGTTACGACGACGAGGCTTCCAGCTGATACGATCAACGGAACAGCTTGCTCGTGAAATTAACGTGCAAGTGGCTGAGCACTCCTCAAACACGTGTACCCTTAACGTAGTTCTCGAGGAGATCCCGCGTGACACAGAGTGTTACAAGGCAGGCCTTTTGAAATACACGTACAAGAGAAACAGGAAGAAAGAGTGAGAGAAAGTTGTGGTGAAAGAGTACAGTAGGATTCGCCATCATCCCCTGCCGGACTGGGAATCGAAACCGCGATCCTACGACCGCGTGTCCGCTGCCCTAACCACTGGGCCATTGCGCCTCCACGCAGCTATTACTACTATAACAAGGACGCCACTACCACTAACAACTTCTGCTACAACCACAACAAGAATAACAACAAAGTAACAGCAGTTACAACAGCTTCAACCATAACAACGTTGTCATAATACCATTTCAGTTTTGACAACAATTCAGAATAAAATTATAAAATTAACCATGTTTGTTCTTGTTTTGTTTTCTGTTGTTATTCTGTCTGTTCAGTTAGGCTTCGTAGTCAGACCGATTATTATGAAGACTTAACAGATCTTCGTTTAATCAAGACAAGGCCTTTACTACCGAATGATTGATGCCGTTCCACCACGAAACAAACTTCACAAATTACACATATCTTCATTCCATTCTCAGGTCATTTAGCGACAAGACATTAATTGTTGATGAATGATATAACAATAGCGATGTTGAATCTGCCAGGAATTTATTACAGCAGATATTAGAAATTGCGATTAATCGATGAAGAATGTGGAAATTTTCAGTTTTGTTACAGAAAATAGTTTTAAGTCGGTATCGTAGGTTATAAGACAGAAGAATGGACATTCAACTAAGTAACGGTCCATTGAACACCTAGCGTTTTCGTTGGTGTTTGTTGATAGCTATCTTTCAATTTATATCAACCATTATATTCAAAGCTAAAGTTAATCTACTAAACTAAACCTGGACGTGGTAGATAAAAGCTACATAAGAATGACCAAAGGAAAGTTCATAAAGTGATGTTACAACCATATTTCCAATTCCAGACACATCGAAAAAGAAATATAAAATATTCAACTACCTATGGTAAGGAGATGAAAATGTTTCCGTTTGTAAACCAAACAGAAGATTTTGAAAGATCATATCTTTACAGAATAAATGAAAATAATTGTGATCATTACACAGCTGAGAAAAACAACGTCCTTAAAACCCAGCGCAGCACTGAACTCTATTTGAACACAAAGTCCGAAAATTTCTGAAAATGTAGACACTGCGAGAAACACCTATTACATAACTGGGTCATACTACTACTACTGATCATCTACAACTACAAATAATCTCTTACCTGTACACAGTATAATACAATCTGCAGACATCTTTACTAATCAGTAGGCGTAGGAGTGGCTCTGTGGTAAGTAGTTTGCTTACCAACCACATGGTTCCGGGTTCAGTCCCACTGCGTGGCACCTTGGGCAAGTGTCTTCTACTATAGCCTCGGGCAGACCAAAGCCTTGTGAGTGGATTTAGTAGACGGAAACTGAAAGAAGCCCGTCGTGTATATGTATATATGTGTATGCGTGTGTGTGTGTATGTTTGTCCACGCACATTGTTTGACAACCGATGCTGATGTGTTTACGTCCCCGTAACTTAGCGGTTCGGCCTAAGAGACCGATAGAGTAAGTACTAGAGTAAGTACTAGAGTAAGTACTGGGGTCGATTTGCTCGACTAAAGGTGGTGCTCCAGCATGGCCACAGTCAAATGACTGAAACAAGTAAAAGTAAAAGAGTAAAAGAATCATACATGAATTTAAAGCATGCACACATATATGTATATATGTATGTGTGTATGTATGTATGTGTTTATGTATGTACGCATGTGTGTACGTAAGCATGTATGTGTGTACACGTGTGAATGACCTTATAACTCGCACAACTTACATCTTTCACATTAACCTTTATCTTCTCGTCTTCTTTCCTTCCTCTTACCCACTTCTCGCTCGCCTCTTCACCTTTCTGTATCGAAATGTATTTTGTATTTTGTTTATTACAGTTGATTGTAATGTACAGAGAAAGGAAAATAACTTATTCTTGTCCTTTAAGAGTTACGATCCTACTATATCCAAAAATGCCAAAGCAAAACTAAACATTAATTCATTTAAAAAGTTTTTTTTGTACACATAATTACACATGTACATTTTTACATTTTTACTGAGACTAAAGAAAGATTTATCAAGAGAC
>NC_068981.1:350852-353375 GCF_001194135.2 Octopus bimaculoides | reverse complement strand
ATACATATGTAATTTTTGTTTGCGTAAACAAAGAAATTACGAATTTCCAAATTTGTTTCAGTGCTTTCCTATACATACATTCATGCATACATACATACATACATACATACATACGTACATACATACATACATTCCAGGCAGTAGCTCTTATGGCTTTTGATCTTAAATGATTGGAAGTGTTATCATGTACATTGTTTTGTCTTGGTGTAAAAGATGCGCTACAGCAAATATTCTGCTCAACATCACAGATTGACCTTAACCAATTGAGCATGACCCTTAGTGTCTGACAATATGTGCATCTCTGACCACGAGCAGAAGTAGTGGGGAAGCATCATAGCCATGTGTTGAGAGGGATTCTTTAGGGTTTGGATAATTCACCTTTGGAAACATGGATGTTTCATTCAACATCCTTAAACAAACCTTATTCAGAGACCTTTTGAGCGGAATGGGCTACTCGACCTGGTGAAAATTCTAACTGGGCCCCACCTGCGAGGTCATGCGCTGTTTATCTTGATATGAGATCACCATGTCGCACACATATGGTTGGGATGCATGTACCTGGTGTACCCTTATCAGACGAGTAGTCATGATGGGTATACTGGGCTTCGTATATTTTACCCCAGTGTCACTTTGATGGCATGCACTGCTCTCTCATACATACATGTTATGTGTGTGTACGTATACATGTAAGTATTTGTATGTATGTATGCGTATGTATGTGTGTGTGTGTGTGTGTGTAAAACCACGCAAACTACGAAGAGGCTGGTGTTGGTCTGAGTCTGCAAGACATATTACGTTGCAAAACTGATAAAAAAAAAAAGAGAAGTACCGTGAAGTTACTGAAACGCTTAACCACGAGATTTTGGTAAAAGGTACGACACCCAGGAAGGCATCGGATGAAGAGTCTTGCAAAGCAAGGCCGAAGACATTCAGGTCAGTTCTTCTTTTTCCTTTATCTACCTCTTTTTTCCTCAAACTTCCTTTGAGCCTCTCTTTCACACACACACACAAACACTCTCTCTCTCTCTTTCTCCATCTTTGCATATATGTGTGGGGGGAGGTGTATATCTTTGTGTGGGTATGGTATATGTATTTTATCTTTTATCATTTACTTGTTCCAGTCATTAGATTGTGGCCATGCTGGGGCACCACCTGGATTTTTTAGTCGAACGAATCAACCCCCAGTACTTCTTTTTTTAAAGCCTGGTGTTTATTCCATCAAGTGCTTTTGCCGAACCGCTAACTTACAGGGACGCAAATACATCAACACCGGTTGCCAGGTGGTGTTGGTGGGGGCAATCATACCCATAAAGACACACAGATACATATATCTATGACTGGCTTCTTTCGGTTTCCATCTACCAAACCCACTCACAAGGCTTCGGTGGGCCATAGGCTATAGTATAAGACACTTGCCCAACGTACCACGCAGCCGGACTGAACCTAGAACCATGTGGTTGGGAAACAAACTTCTTACCACACAGCCACGCCTACGCCCATTTGTTTAGGATTTCTTTCCCCTCCCTCCTATTCCTTAGTCGCTCTTCCCTCTTCTATTCTTTCCCTCTCCTACCACGTGATCGCTGTCCGGTTAAGACATTGTCGTCCTTTTTCGACCAACCGCTGTTCGAGCAGGTCACTTTCGTCTGCCCTCCCACTTAGTTTGTTACGATTTTTCATTTTTTACCCCTTGTGCTAACTTACTACGTTTGTCTGATAGTCGAAAGACCTTTTCTGGTATTTACTTACGTTGCAATCGTTTTCCTTTTGTTGTATAGCCGAAAGGCGTTTGTCCATTGTATATGTATGTCTTTTTCTGTTACGCTAACGTTAAGTTCCTCCGATAGTCGAAAGACCCTTTCTGTTATTTATTCATTCGTATTTGTATGATGTCATACAGAGGGACTGGACCAATAGCCATCTGCTGCAGACGTAAACTTCTTACCACACAGCCACGTATTTGCCGATAAATATGATGTAGGCATATAATATCGATAAAATATCAATAAAACCAGACCCAATCAAATAACAAGATCGTTATAGTTCCTTTAATTCATTATACTTTTCCTGTCATAACTGGCCTCTGGCCAACATGAGAGTTATCCTCATCATCATCCTCATCATCATCATCCTCCTCCTCCTCCTCATCATCATCATCAACAACAACAACAATAACAACAACATTATTATCATCATCATCATCATCATCGTCGTCGTCGTCGTTATTGTAATTAAACACAAAACTCTCATCAAATCACGCACCGTGGCATCGTATAAAGAATTGAGGACGCATTAGACAATATAGCCATTATACAATAACATAAACTAAATAATTACCATTATATAAAATTCAATCTCACTGCCAAGCACACGTGTATACAGTACTTATTCCGAAACATACGTCTGTATGCATGCATATCTATCTATCTATCTATCTATCTATCTATCTATCTATCTATCTATCTATCTATCTATCTATCTCTCTCTCTCTCTCTCTCTCTCTCTCTCTCTCTCTCTCTATAT
>NC_068981.1:349186-350801 GCF_001194135.2 Octopus bimaculoides | reverse complement strand
ATATATATATATATATATATATATATATACACACACCAAATTAAGCAGAAAAATGTGAAACAATCTAAGCTGTCCAACGAAGGGGAACGTGAAACTGAGTAGCAGTTTTTTGTGATATTTTTATGATGTTTTTGCAGTCTTAATAATAATGAAGTACACACACACACACACACAGGTAGGTAGATAGGTAGGTAGGTAGGTAGATAGATAGATAGATAGATAGAGATAGATAGATAGATAGATAGATAGATAGACAGACAGACAGACAGACAGACAGACAGACAGACAGACAGATAGATAAGTATTAATGTTTGTTTTCATGTTATAATAAACAAAATAATTTTACAGACAAATTCACAAAAATAATATGCATATAATACATGTACCACACACACAACACACACGCGGACACATACATGCACAAACACACACGCTCCAATACACACGTAGGCACGCACGCAAATAATTGGTTTAGGCACAGTACACATTTGTATATCCATGAAGATTATCCTGACACCCTCTTACAATATTCACAGGAAACGAACACTATAAAAAAGAGAGAGATGCTACCAAAAGAATAACCGAAAGTTTACGAAAGCTGCGTAGGGAATGAGTTCTTTACACGGTGATAAAAATTTATTATTATTATTATTATTATTATTATTATTATTATTATTATTATTATTATTATTCAGTAGTTTTATTTTTATAACGTGCTTTCACTTCACTACCGAGCGCAGCTCTGTGTGCCTTGGGTATGTGCTGTGGTTTGCTGTGATGCTCTTATGGTTACTGTATTGAAAGTGTTTTGCGTAGGATGTGTGCAGTGCCCAGTAGTGCAATTTTCTCTAGGTTATATATATTTGTAAGTCTTGGTGTTTTTATGTATCTGTCTGGATATTTATTTATCATACCTAAGGCGCCTACTATGATAGGAATTGTTTCTGTTTTTAGATTCCACATTCGAGTTACTTCTATTTCCATCCAGCTCTTTGTATTTTGAAAGTTTCTCCATTTCTTTTAGGGAAACGTTGTCATCTGCTGGTATTGATACATCAATTAGAAAGCATTAAAAAATATTATTATTATTATTATTATTATTATTATTATTATTGTTATTTATTTATTTATTTGTCGATGGGATCAAGCTGTAAAAAAGCAACATATTAATGGTGTTCCCTCTAAGAAATAATAGAAACCATTAATGAAAATTGAGAAAAGGGAGTAATTTGAGGACTGGTCTCTTGGGGTAACGCAGTTGAAATAGCAGGATTGGGGATATCACTGGGACAGTTATATAATGAAGGAAACATATCATGGAAAAACAATAAAGTGTTTTGGACAGTTACTCAATTTGAGAGTAACTCCATATTGTTTTCAAATGAAACAGTTACTAGGAATAGTTACACCGCTGTTATCAAAACCACCATGTTTAGTATCAGACGTGCATATAACGATGTAAATGCTTATAGAGCCTGGAACACATCAAAACGTACTCAATGCAATACAGCATATACATCATTCCATAGTATGTGTTCATCGAGGGAATCGTTTTAGCAAAATATAACAAAAAACAAATATTAAATACATATATATATATATATACATATATATA
>NC_068981.1:347675-349086 GCF_001194135.2 Octopus bimaculoides | reverse complement strand
ACCACATGGTTCTGGGTTCAGTCCCACTGCGTGGCACCTTGGACAAGTCTCTTCCGCTAAAGTCTCGGGCCGGCTAATGCCTTGTGAGTGGATTTGGTAGGCGGAAACGAAAAAAAGCCAGTCGTATATATATATATATATATATACATACATATACATATGCATATATATATATATGTATGTATGTATCTGTGTGTCTGTGTTTATCCCCCCACCATCGCTTGACAATCGATGTTGGTGTGTTTACATCCTCGTAACCTAACGGTTCGGTAAAAGAGGCCGATAGAATAAGTACGAGGCTTACAAAGAAGAGGTTGACTACGGCCATGCTCCAGCATGGCCGTAGTCAAATGACTGAAACAAGTAAAAGAGTAAAAGAACATAGATGTTGTTGTTGGCACTCCGTCGCTTACGACGTCGAGGGTTCCATTTGATCCGATCAACGGAACAGCCTGCTCGTGAAATTAACGTGCAAGTGGCTGAGCACTCCACAGACACGTGTACCCTTAACGTAGTTCTCGGAGATATTCAGCGTGACACAGTGTAACAAGGCTGACCCTTTGAATTACAGGCACAACAGAAACAGGAAGTAAGAGTGAGAGAAAGTTGTGGTGGAAGAGTACAGCAGGGTTCGCCACCATCCCCTGCCGCAGCCTCGTGGAGCTTTAGGTGTTTCTGCTCAATAAACACTTACAACGCCCGGTCTGGGAATCGAAACCGCTATCCTATGACCGCGAGTCCGCTGCCCTAACCACTGGGCCATTGCGCCTCTACAGATAGATAGATAGATAGATAGATAGATACATGGTAAATGAAAGGTGGAAGATACGAGAATTTTTATTAATCACAATTGTTTGAACACATCTAGCATCGATCCCTCACGGGTAGGATATTTAACAACTGGTTTAAGAGCATCCGACGGTGCAGATGTGTCTAAGGTGATAAATAGATATAACTTGTTAAAATATCAGTTCCGCAAAGTATCTTCTCATTTCGAGTAAAGAAAAGCAGCAAAACAAAGGATATGTTTTCATTTTATATAGAAGATCATAAATAAGATAACAGATGCTAAAAAGGAAAAGAACACGCAATACAGTGAGAAAAGTATTAAAAATAATTGTTAATGGATGCTAGCAAGGAAACATATGCAGCCTGGATTTTACCTGCTCCATTCCCTTAATTTGGATATGTGTACGTACGCCGCTATATGTATATATAAATTAAAAAAAAAAAACCGGAATAAGAACGTAACGGACGACAATAAAAACATACGGACAGATGGACGATGCAGAGACGGACCGGGAAAACCAGGATGGAACATTCGCAGCTTTCTCTCATATATATGTGTGTGTGTGTGTGTGTGTGTGTGTGTGGGTGTGTGTGTGTGTGTGTGTGTGTGTGTGTGTGTGTG
>NC_068981.1:343413-347592 GCF_001194135.2 Octopus bimaculoides | reverse complement strand
TATATATATGTGTGTGTTTTCATTGTCATCCGTTACGTTCTTATTCCGTTTTTTTTTATTTATATATACATATAGTGGCGTACGTACACACACACACACACACACACACACACACACACACACACACACATATATATATATATGTCGAAATTCAGAAACACACAAACTTTCCATTTATTATTATAGATAAACTTAGATATTTGTCGACCAAAGATTGGTCCAGGCCATGTCTAACTTAATAGCACCACCTGATAGGATTATCTAAATCCCTTTTAAGCTAAGTTTTGTGGTATCATGGTCCATTCAGGTAGTGAGTTCTTGTTGAGTGAGTTGTACCCAGGTATAGGTGGCTTATCTGGTATTCCTTGAAGAAATTTGCCCAGATTCCGCTTAAAGGTAATGGGATCATTTTCCTCTTTGATCTGTTTTGAGACAATGTTAAATAGGACAGGACCAGTTGAGGAACAGAAAATGTGCTGCAGTGTATTTATCTGTTGTAATATAAACACAAATGTATTTACCTTTTTACCTACGCCGCACCAAGGATCAGTCCTAAAGTCGGATCTACGATTTAAATTGGATTTGGTACCTGCATATTTTTCAATATCCTAACATTTGATGTGTTCAATGTTGTTTATCAGTCTCTGTGGGCTTTATGTAATAATGCCTAGCCATTCCGGCGTCCTACACGTTCATATGCCTTGATTATATTGGATCGTTACAACCAACAAACACACACACACACACACACACACACACACACACACACACACACACACACACACACACACACACCGGCATATGTATGACTTGCAATCGCTTAGTGTTTGTTATTGTCGTGAAGTCTTAGTCTTCTTCTTCTCCTTTACTCCTCTCAATCACTCTTCATGTTTTCTTTATCAGGAAATATCTCTCTTTTATGCAGTAATTATTCCCAATGAACGCTGACACTATCTACTCGGTGTTTTATCAACGAGACACATAATGGACCGCGTTGTAGTCAAAGCACAGTTTCATCCACTGCCACATTTTGGATACATTAAAGAAAGAACAGTAATCTTAATAAAGAGACTAGTATCTTTGGAGTCGATTGAGAACTCATCAGGTTTCAGTCGTTTCAGCCTCTGGCACTGAATCAACATTTCTTTCGCTACGTCATTTCGAATAAAGCAGCTTTTCTAACAAAAGAAACATTAGTGCCTAAATTAAGGCAGCAATTCATTTTTAAATTAGTGTCTAATAACATTAATGAAATCATCTTTTTTTTTTTTTAATTAGAACCAAAATTAAGGTAGCTATTTAAAAAAAATTTGCACCCAAATTATTAATAAAAATAACTTTTTTTTTAAGTGGCTCCTAAATCTAAGGCGTTGAAAAAATTACCACTGAAATTAAAGCAGTTATCGTTTTTTTTAATTATTACTTCATTTAAGGTTGTTTATTTTAAAAATTATTACCTCATTTATGGCTGTTTATTTTTTTTTCAATTAGCACTAAATTCAGACATATATTTTCTTTTTAATTAGTACCTAAAATAAGATATTTATTTTTGATTTAATATCTAAATTAAATCTTCATTTTTTTAAATTAGAATTTAAATTAAATTATTTTTTAAGTAGCATTTAAATTTAAGATAGTTATTTAATTAGCGTCTAAATTAAGATATCTATTTTTTACTTAGCACTTAGATTAAGACAGTTAATTTTGAATTAGCTCTTAAATTAAGGCAGCTAACCTCTTTAACTGGCACCTAGATAAAACCAACTGGTTCTAAAAATTTAGCCGCTTACTTTAAAATTAAGCTCTTTTAACTGCAGTTTAAAAGTACCTAGCACAATAAGAAATATCGAAATAAATTATTCCACGATAGCCTTTAACCGTGGAACTCTGTCAGTGACCAGGACGCAGTGGTGCGACGAAAATTTTAACTCCTCAAAGAATAAATGTAACCTAAAGTTATTGCCCCCGAATAAATGAAAGGCAAAATAGCCTCGACAGGACTGAACACAGAACGAAAAGCCGAAGGAAAAGCCGCAAAGCATTTGTTCCCTAGTTTATAGAAAATAATGAGGATTAGAATCAGCCTATTCGTAATTACCTCCCTTCTTTGGTCTCCAGTCGTCTATCACTTCTGGCAGGGAACAACCTGACATAACCTTCCCCTCTTTAGATCCCACTAATGAGGTTCCTATTTAATTGCTGTTGAATATCACAAACTCTAATAAATGTCTAAATCTGTTGATGTACGTTTGGGTTGTTTCTGTTGTTGCAGTTGTCAATGTTGTTTTAACTCTAGATCAGCCTTTATTGAGCTGCTGCTGCTGCTGCTGCTGGCGGTGGTGGTGGTGGTGGTGGTCGTCGTCGTGGTGATGTTCATCCTTTAGTCAACCCCGGTCAACCAGCCTCACTGATCTTGCCATGAATGTTAGAAACTGTAATAAATATGTAATTCTGTAAAATTAAGCAATTGTTTGTTTTATTGTTGTTCGCTATTTTTGTTGCTGGTAATTTTTAACTCTTAGACCTGATCAAGCAGGTTTATGAAACAAAATATCCCAGTAGGGACTTTTAACCAGGCACAGTGCACCTTGTCTATAGAATCACATCATCCAGCGTTCTCTTCTTTTGTAAGACTGCAGTTTGCAAATTTGAGACTGATTATGCTGTTATTTCTAGCATATCCTGCAACCACGCAGAGAACCCATCTGCAGCCGGAATAGACCAGTTTAGAGAGCGTTAGACAAATATACAGTTGTAAGTTACAGTATTAACGCAATTTTATATTCTTCAAAGGATTTTAATAGAACATCACCCTGGCCGTTTATACAAAATTTTTTCTCCATGACAAAACGACAGAGAATGGCTTTCTTACGGGTTAGAAGGTACCCCAAGTACATTTAGACTGATGATAACCTTGCATTTGTAGACGTCACTGCTTAGCTCTACCACCCCGTAAATTGTTTACGGTGAGCCGCCGATTAGCGCTACCAGTCATTGTATGATGACGGAATAGCATAAGGGAGACAATCTCATTTTAGAGGATACAAGCACTCTAAAATGCTTGCATTTCAGTCTGGGCATTGCGAGTTGATTTAAGGTGTTTTAACATCATTTGTCTCTACAACAAGAAATTTTCTCCATGACAAAACACGGCGAAGAGCTTTCTTACGGGTTCGAATATGCCCCAAGCATATTTTAACCGGTTAAAAAGCTTGTATTTATACACCTCACTGCTTAGTGCTGCCACTCTGTAATGATAGCATTAATACATTTAGTCAAAAGGTGACGAGCTGGCAGAGAGGTTAGAACGCCGGGCGAAATGCTTAGCGGTAATTCGTCTGTCTTTACGTTCTGAGTTCAAATTCCACCAAGGTCGACTTCACCTTTCATCCTTTCCGAGTCGATAAAATAGGTACCAGTTGCGTCCTGGGGAGGTCGATCTAATCGACTGGCCCCTCCCCCAAAATTTTGGGCCTTGAGCCTAGAGTAGAAAAGAAACGTTAGCACACCGGGCGAAATGCTTAGCAGTATTTCGTCTGCCGCTACGTTCTGAGTTCAATTCCGCCGAGGTCGACTTTGCCTTTCATCCTTTCGGGGTCGATAAAATAAGTACCAGTTGAGTACTGGGGTCGACAAAATTGACTCACACCCCACCACCACCAAAAAGAAATCGCTGCCCTTGTGACAAAATTTCAAACCATTATTGCAGTTATTCCAGGAAAGACAGTAATCGATACTGGGCAAATGGGTTAGTATTAATGTATTTCTAATTCTTCTAAGTTTGTCTTCTGATATAAAACACCGTCATTCGATTCTAGTTTGATGCGATCCTGTACCATTCTTTGATCCAACGATTACAATACAACTCGATATATCGGTTTCAAATTTTGGCTCAGGGACAGCACGTTCGAGAAATGGGCTAAGTCAATTACTCTTTTACTTGTTTCAGTCATTTTGACAGCGGCCATGCTGGAGCACCGCCTTTAGTCGAGCAAATCGACCCCATGACTTATTGTAAGCATAGTACTTATTCTATCGGTCTCTTTTGCCGAACCGCTAGGTTACGGGGACGTAAACACACCAACGTCGGTTGTCAAGCGATGTTGGGGAGACAAACACAGACACACAAACATATACACACACATATATATATATACATATACATACATATATACGACG
>NC_068981.1:335348-337903 GCF_001194135.2 Octopus bimaculoides | reverse complement strand
ATATATATACATATATATATATATATACATATATATATATATACATATATATATATATATACATATATATATATATACATATATATATATATATATATACATATACATATATATATACATATACATATATATATATACATATACATATACATATATATAAAAAAAAAGAAAAAAAATCAATTAGTTTTAATCTCTGATCATGAAATAAGTAATAACAGTACTCTAGGGTAAAGTTTATTTACCAACGTAAAGTGGCAGCCCTGATTAGGACAATGTTACTATTGTTTAGCCCCAGGAAAGCATCTTTTCCTGCTGGCTACACTGACACACCATCTGTGTCCGTTTGCTGTGAGCAAGGGAGCTAATACTCCCTCCACAACCAACATTTAACAAATTTTACGGAATGGTACAGGATTTAACGTTATTCCATTTGGTTACGTACATCATGTGTATGCTCAGACACACAAGCATACACGTGTGTGTGTGCGTGCATGCATGTATGTATGTACGTATGTGATTGTTCAGTTGATTTCAAGATTAGTTAGGGCATTCGGCTCACGATCGTAAGGTCGTGAGTTCAATTCCCGGCGACGCGTTGTGTCCTTGAGCAAGACATTCTATTTCACGTTGCTCCAGTCCATTCAGCTGACAAAATTGGGTAGTGTCTGTATTTCAAAGGGCCAGCCTCGTCACACTCTGTGTCACGCTGAATGTCCCTGAGAACTACGTTAGGGGTACACGTGTCTGTGGAATACTCAGCCACTTGCAAGTTAATTTCACGAGCATGCTGTTCCGTTGATCGGATCAGCTGGGACCCTCGTCGTCGTAACCGACAGAGTTGCTCCTATTTCAAGATTTCTTACCACAGAGAAAGAGCCGGTTTCTAACCTAGATCCAAGGCGCCTTCATTGGAATATCAAAATCAACAAGATATGTATGTATGTATGTATGTTTTGCTTTCAGTATGTATTCTCATGCATATACTTACATATCTAGACATGCTCATATATATTTAAGTGATAAACTTTTGGAAAGTTTTACAGATTTTTACAGTTCCAGTGATAGACTGGATCTGCAGTCTTTGAATTAGTTTTCTCCTTTCTTGTTTTGAGAAGCCTAATTTCTGAAGATTGGTATTTAGGCCAGTTTTACTTCAAGAGTTCTCGCCAATAATAGAAAGAGCCGGTTTCTAACCTAGATCCAAGGCTCCTTCATTGGAATTTCAACAACATCAACAGGGTATGTACGTATGTACGTTCGTTCATGCATATTAAACGACGGTTTTCCACACTGCTTTCGTTGAGCTAAAATCTCATAAGGTATTCTTTCATATTCTAGGCACAAGCCCCGAAATTTGGTGGGAGGGGCGCCAGTCGATTAAATCAACCCCAGTACGCAACTGGTACTTAATTTATCGACCCCGAAAGGATGGAAGACAAAGTCGACCTCAGTATAATTTGAACTCAGAACGTAAAGACAGACGAAATACCGCTAAGCATTTCGCCCTGCGTGCTAACGTTTCTGCCAGCTCGCCGCCTTAAAATCTCATAAGATATTGATCAAACTCAAGCTATGGTACAAGTCACACACGTACTGAGATCGTATCCTGGAACCAAACCACCATCACTGAAACTATTTCCAGTACAATGCAACTTGCGTAATCCTAAAATAAATGTAGAAGTCATTTCACTGACTTCTGACTAATGTGTTTATCGAGATAATAATTACTATACGTCTGAAAATTATATCTGAATGGTTTGTGTAAGAAAAATAAAATAAGATAGAAAAAATAGTAATACTAATACTAATAGTAACAAACGAAAGTGTTAAATGTTATAGTATTTGTGTTGAACGGCAAGTCAAACAACAGAATCATTTGGTATCGATTAAAACTCGTACGCAATATATTTTGATGAATTTACAAACTGACATCACGGTGATAATGTTATTGTGAAAGTCACTTGGAAAAGATTATTGATTATATCAATTTGATAATGTCATTTCATACGCCGTTTCGGTAATTTTATTGATTGGATATAGCTATTATTGATAACATGTCTAGTTATAGAATCTTAATAATTTTACTGATTACGTCAAATTGAAATTAAGAAGAATAGAGACGTATTTTGTTGTGAAACCATCTCGTGATGAGTTATCTGTTGTTACAATCTGTTAGAATTACACTAGTGTTTTTGCAAGAAAAGTTTAGGACATAGAACTATACGTTTTAATTAGGGGGGAATAATTAAATAAGATTAAGGCAGCTAGTCATAAATTAGACTATTTAAAGCATCAGGAATCAGAAATTAGTTGCGATTTTATTGAAACGAAAACTCGTGCAGAAGAGGACCAATTGACAAAACATTGTCTTTCATAAATTAAACCAGCATTATCGATGATGTAAATGAAGCGAAATGATTTCCTAGTTAGGAATAGTAACTGACTACACCACAAAACATTACGATGTAATTTGGTAAAGCACAGTGTCTACAGTCTTTGTTTGAGAAACGTATATTACGCCGTTCAATATATATATATATATATATATATATATA
>NC_068981.1:325417-330103 GCF_001194135.2 Octopus bimaculoides | reverse complement strand
ATATATATATATATATAACGTCGTAGTTCTCTTTAAGCATTGCAGTACATTTTCTACACACACACACACACACACACACACACACTGGACGAAGCTTCGAAGTCACTGTCAATACTGCTTAGTGACATTTCGTCCGTCTTTACAGTCTGAGTTCAAATTCTGCCGAGATTGAGGCTTTGCTTTTCATCCTTTCCGGGTCGATGGAATAAGTACAAGTTAAACCTGCCTTGGCATCGATTTCATTTACTTACCCACTTCCCTAAACATTGATGGCCTCGCACCAAAATTTGAAGGAATTATATTTACGAAGGCGGCTAGATGGCTGCATCGTTAGCGCGTTGGACAAAATTCTTCGCAACTTTTTATGTTGTGAGTTCAAATTCTAACAAGATCAACCTTGCTTTTATTCCTTCCAGGTTGATAAAATTTTATACCAATTAAATACTGAGCTCGATGTCATTAACTTACCCCTTCTCAAAATCGCTGGCCTTCTATCAAAATTAGAAACAATTGTTTTTCTTGTGTAAATAATTATTTTTCTAGCGATTCTTACTATCATTTATTGCAATGATTTCTAAATTATTCGCAGGAAAAAATTGAGAATTAAACAGAAATTTTATGTCTTTGAGCCACAGTTTTAAAAACTGTTTTTTAATAAAAATTAAATTATATCACCATTCTCTATTCAATTGAGTTCTGTGTCAATTTTTTTGTAGTTAATTACAATATCCATTTTGTATAATAAAACTGACAACATAATTTTTAATCAACCACTACAGTCCGACCAGTGAGTTAAACAATCCTACTTTTTTTAACCGCGTAAATCAGCTTACCTTTTACCTTTTACCTGTGTTAATCATTAGACTGCGGCCATACTGGGGCACCGTCTTGAAGAATTTTAAGCGAACGAATCAAACCCAGTAATTATTTCTTTTAAAGCCAGGGGATCTAGTTTCTTTTTTCATTCGCAAAATATGCATTTCTTAAAAGACAGTAAAAAATCTGAAAATCGGCTATAATAATATAGTTTTCCAGTCTAATTGCTATGAAGGTGTGATGTGGAGAAAAAAAATTGGAGGAAAAGTTACAGAGGTTTAAAAATCGAAAAACTGTTTATTTTTAGCCAATAGCGAGATAGAAATTTTCTGCGTTTAGCGGCGCGGTGTCAGCTTTAAGGTTGTAACCTGTGAAATTTATAGCGTCTGAGAAATAACCTCTTCATTGTAGGTTTCTAAATAAACTAATAAAATCCTAATAAAATCAATATGTATCATCTTTCCATTTCTTATTTCTTTATTGCCCACAAGGGGCTAAACATAGAGGGGACAAACAAGGACAGACAAAGAGATTAAGTCGATTACATTGACCCCAGTGCGTAACTGGTACTTATTTAATCGACCCCGAAAGGATGAAAGGTAAAGTCGACCTCGGCGGAATTTGAACTCAGAACGTAACGGCAGACGAAATACCGCTAAGCATTTCGCCCAGCGTGCTAACGTTTCTGCCAGCTCACCGCCTTCCTTATCATCTTATTGTTTCTTTTGTCTCTTCATTGATTGTATGTTTTTATTATATTTTTAAACTATATTAATATATTTGTCTGCAGGTGTTTACTTTATGCGTATTTCAGTATTATGTATACCTGTCGTGTAAGTGCCATGTGTGTGTGTGTGTGTGTGTGTGTGTGTGTGTGTGTGTGTGTGTGAGAGAGAGAGAGAGAGAGAGAGAGAGAAAAGGCGGCGTCTGTCTCCAAAACTTCAAAGTTGAGTAACGTTTTCATGCTTGGATTTGTAAGCTACGATAAGAAGAACACTGGCCAACCAAGAATTTGTCCAAAGAAAAAGAATACCTGTATCTTATATATTTTTGCATGCAGAATCGAAAACTAATGTCAAATTATCTGTACTAAGTTCACATATTCCATTTACCTTCATAATGCCAAGAAACTGTATAAACATCGCAAAAATATTAAGACAATTAACGAAAAATATCTATGATAAAATTCTAATTGATGGTATTGAACCCAGGACCATATGACTGGGAAGCAAACTTTTTACCACGCAGCCGCACAGTATATTTTTATATCGTTCTGGAAGTTTTCTTCGTTCACAGTTAACCGGCTATTTGCATAAGTTTGCGCATGACTGAGGAAGGTCAGAGTGCAGAGATCAGTTATGGGGCGTGCGCCGTTGCAGTGCGTCTTTGCATCCACCACTTGTCTGTATTTGCTCGAGTCATCTTGGGCAATCTTCCGAGGAGTGACCTCATCTCATATGCTGTGACCATGAGGCATGTGGCCGACCAACACGTACCGTTACCCCAACTGGAACCTCAATAAAGAGAATGCAATACGTAGAATCCAGTTCGCGAAATCGAGTAATACGACCAGACATTCTGTGCTAAGGAATTTTAGTCAATGCTCCAGCAACTCTACGAATTCAAAATCATTTTTATACCTTAGCAAACAGGGGCATTGCAGCGCCAATAACCCTCTTCAGGGTTAGACTTACTAATCAAAAGAAGTTATTCTCAGACCGGAGACATGGTCAGAATACTAACAACTTAGCAGACACCACTGAAGACATTTAAATGCCAGGTCTACGATGTTAAACAGGGCGACGAATTAAGACGTTCACTGAATAACGAACATAGGTGGCTAGAGCTGACCCACCACAAAACTTACCATAATGCTTACAATATTTTAATTTTAAATTTATTACCAAATAACAAGAAAAATAAAAAAAAAGAACAGATACCCAGGTGACTGTCTATGAGTAAAATCATTTAGAAGCATTGGTAAATTTGGTTAAGTTTATATGCCGTGAAGAGAAGTAGAATGTATTGATGTTGGCCTGAAATGTAAGGATTCTTTTTTCTCCTCAGTCATACGAATTTATACAACTTCCTCAATTAAGACAACTTTTTTATTTTCAAAATCTGGTTTTTATCACGATTATTCTAAAACTCGAAGCATCCTCACCTGCAGCAGTCGGACCTAAAAGTTGAAATGATGAGATAAAAATAAAACTATTGTCTAGTAAATATCAGGTGTATCTTCTTTCAGCTGACAGAGCATGACAGTTGCAATGTTGTTAGAATATTAATTTAATCGAATGCTTTATTTTATATAATGAAGGAAAAGAACAGTTTCTGTGTTTCTGTTCCAAAACATATTTCAAATTGTTCCGAAATAAAGTTATTTTGCCAAACACACATGGTTGTGGAGAATCCTATAAACAGAGGAAATGTTCAATTGAAACAAAAAACAGCGAGACTTTTCTCCATGACAAAATATAGTAAATAGCTTTCTTACAGATTCAAATATGCCCCCAAGCAAATTTGAACTGGTAACACATTTGTATTGATACGTATTATTGCTTAACGCTGTCAGCCCGTATTTTATTCATGGCGAGCAACTGAATAGCGCAACTAGTCATTGAGCGATGTCAGATATAACATAAGAGGGATCTGCATCTCGTGTCCGTTCGCAGCGTCTGGTTTTCCGATCTCTGCGGCTGAAGAGGGGATAACAACTCCGAAATGTATGCATCCTATAGTTTGGCTAGGGGACACTATACATTGACTCAGTGTATTTGCCTACGGCGAGAAATTTTCGCCATGACAAAACACAGTGAATGTCTCTCTTGCGGGTTCAAATATCTCTCACGTATATTGAACTGGTAACAAGTTTGAATTTATAACTAACAATAGTTATATAACTGACAGAATTTTACTCCATTTGATTACGATACTTTATTTGATATGGAGTACAGTTCTTCGTATAAATTTGTGTGCTGTGTATTTTTGAACGGAGTTTAAATATTGTCGATCATTCGAGTGGAATCAATCTTGAAGCATTGACTCAATTCTATTAGAATTCTAATTGATAGAGACCCGTTTGTCAGCCGAACGGTCAGTGATATACATACAGCGAAATCGGATCTTCGCTATGCTTTAAACATAGACATACAACTTTTACTGTTCCATTCAATCTGGCTACAAAAAGCAGCAAATAGCTTTGTAAAAGCATGCGTAAATAGTGTTAAAACATGAAAAGCTACATAATTTATGTGAGACATGATACCTGCTGACCTCCGCTATTTCCACTGATGTAGAGATATCAGACATCGATATAGAGTACATCCTTCGTCGAAGATCTTCAGTGTATCAGTATATCTTTGTTGACCTGTTCTGACCCACTTCCAAACAAGATATTAAATATTCCATTTGTGAAATATAGTTTCAAAGCTGTTGGAAAATGAGCTTATTGAATGGCATAGTGATTATCAAATTATTAAATGTCACTTATACACGATAACTGGCGAAGGCGTGTGGCTTCGAGCTTCGTGTATTGGACTCATGACTATAAGATCGTATGTTCTATTCTTAGAACGGGTGGCGATTTTTCTCCTTAAGCAAGGCCCTTTATATTACTTTGTTTCAATCTACTAAAAATAAGTACCAGCCTACTGTCGGTGAAGTTTGCTTCCCAACCACATGGTTCCGGGTTCAGTCCTACAGTGTGGCATGTTGAACAAGTGTCTTCTACTATAGCCTCGAGCCGCCCAAAAGCTTGTGAGAAGATTTGGTAGACGGAAACTGAAAGAAGCCCGTCGTATATATATATATATATATATATATATGTGTGTGTGTGTGTGTGTGTGTGTGTGTGTATGTATACACATT
>NC_068981.1:321164-325203 GCF_001194135.2 Octopus bimaculoides | reverse complement strand
TATATATATATATATATATATATATATATATATATATATGTGTGTGTGTGTGTGTGTGTGTGTGTGTGTATGTATACACATTAGTAGTTTGACTTTAGAGTCCCATTAAAGCGAGTGACTTTTACGAATACTAATAGGCGTTGATAGGGCGGCGAGGCTGGCAAAAACGTTAGCACGCCGGGCGAAATGCTTAGTGGTATTTCGTCTGCCGCAATATTCTGAGTTCAAATTCTGCCGAGGTCGACTTTACGTTTCATGCTTTCGGGGTCGATTAAATAAGTACCAGTTACGCACTGGAGTCAATGTAATCGACTTAATCTCTTTGTCTGTCCTTGTTTGTCCCCTCTATGTTTAACCCCCTGTGGGCAATAAAGAAATAGATATTATAATGTAGTTTATATATAAAGGGAAAAATTATATACTTTGTATTAATTTTTTTCCTTAATTGGTTTCACATACTGGCTACTTCATAAAATCTCATATAGATTTTATCCTTATATTTTTTATTATATATATGATATATAAACGGAGTCTGGACAAATTTCTTCAAGGAATACAAGATAAGCCACCCATACTTCGATACAATTCACTCAACAAAAACTCACTACTTGAATGGACCATGATACCATAAAACTGGACTTTAAAAAAAGATTTAGATAATCCTATCTGGTGGTGCTATTAAGTTAGACATGACCTGGACCAATCTTTGGTCGAAACATATATAAGTTTTATCTAAGATGTATATATATATATATATATATATATATATATAAAGAGAGAGAGAGAGAGAGAGAGAGAGATGTGCGTGTAGTTATGTCTCTATTTGTCCCGTTACCATCGCTTGACAGTCAGTATTGGTGTGTTCCTGCCCTCGTAACATAGCGCTTCGGCAAAACAGACCGATAGAATAGGTACCAGTCTTTTTTTTTTTTAAATCTACCAGCGTCGATTTATTCGACTAAAAATTGTTCAAGGTGGTGCCCCAGCATGGTCGCAGTCTAATAACTGAAACAAACAAAGGAAAACGAATGGACGAACATTAAATGTTTTATCAGTTATTATCTTCGGACTATTCGAGACACGAATCTGCATCGTCAGTAACGGGTGCCAACCTCCTGTTTTATTATTCGGTCGTTTTAAAGCCATTAGGATTATCAGCTCATTTGTCTTCATGAAGGTTCTATTTCTGTGATACAAAATGCTCTTAATGTAAACGATATCTCTTTTATTATTAATCTTTCATACAAATGTTATTAATCCTACATTGTTTACCGTTCCCAGGGCGAAAAGTTTGCGGTCATTTTAAAATGGAACTAACCTTTTAAGAGTCTGTCTATTCCTAATCGATCACGGAAATGTATTTCTCAGAGGTTTTAGCAACCAATAACATCTGACTGCATTTTGTGGATTTCTCATTCATATCCTCATGAGAAATAAATGATATCCCTTTATTTTCTGCGTTCATAAAATAACGATTTTTAACTAAGGCACAAGGCCAGCAATTTTGAAGCGGAGTGGGTGTCACTCGATCAGATCGAATCCAAAACAAGAATGATAGCTGATACTTCATTTTTATCAATCCCTGAAAGGATGAAAGACAAAACTGGCCTCGACGGAATTTGAACTCGAGATGTAAGCGGTCAGAACAAATACCACAAAGCATTTTCCCGACACTCTAACGATTTTGTCAACATGCCGCATTTGGGTCTATAAAGAAAATGTTTCCTCATTTAAGAACATGGCCAGCAATTAACATGGGAGATGAATTACTTGATGCTATTGACCCTAATATTTGACTTGTACTATATTTTTCTACCCCAAAAGAATGAAAAGCAAAATTGACACCGGTGCGATTTGAACTCAGAATGCCAACCGTCAGAAAAAATATCGCAAAGTATTTTGCCAATTCTATAACGATTCTTCTAGTATATTCTATTTAGGTCCACATAATAATATAATGCTTTCAAATGTTGGCACAAAGCCAGCAATTTCAGGTGAGGGGACAGGACGGTTACATCGACCCCAGTGTTCATTTGGTACTTATATTATCGACCCCGAAAAGATGAAAAGCAAAGTCAACCTAGGTGGAATTTGAACTCTGAACGTAAAGCATGCAAACGATTCTGCCATCACACTCTACTAGAAAGACAAGGCCTGAAATTTGGGGGAGGGGGAATAATCGATTACATCGACCCCAGTGCGTAACTGGTACTAAATGTATCCACCCCGAAAGGATGAAAGACAAAGTCTACCTCGGCGGAATTTGAACTCGGAACGTAGCGACGGGCGAAATACCGCTAAGCATTTCGTCCAGCGTGCTAACGATTCTGCCAACTCACCGCCCTAGGTCCTTAAAATAATACAAAACTGTTTGACGTATATTTAACGAAATAATAATCATCTTATCGTACAAACTGTTTTGAAAATTCAGTTACGCAACAAAATATTTTTGTAACTTTTATTATTTCGATATTTTAAAAATGCTGACACGAATTTCTGTTGAGTAAATCCTAGCCTAAACTTGCAGACAGAAGACCGTATATCTGATTCTTAATAGACCATAACTACATTACAACGATCAAGATACAATTCCTTGATTATAATTTTATTTGAATTCCGAGGGAACAACATAACTATGAAAGCGAAACAATTAAAATGTTACTTAAACTAATTGCATAGCTTCTAATCCAAATTAATTTAAACTTCTACTGGATTGATATAACGTACATCTTAAGTATGAAATTTTTACTATTATTATTATTGTTATCATCATCATCATCATCATCATCATTCTTCTTCTTCTTCTTCTTCTTCTTCTTCTTCTTCTTCTTCTTCTTCTTCTTCTTCTTCTTCTTCTTCTTCTTCTTCTAAGCTAATCTTAAGTGCTTCGAGTAATTGTAATTTTCCCCAGGAGTAATTTAAACTTCCATTTGAACTAAACGAAATTTTGACCTCGATTAATCGAAATATCTGGCTAAATTAAACTTTTCTCCCCTGAGAAAATAAACTTGTAGTTGAACTAAGCTTCTTAAAACGAGCTAAAGAAACGCCTTAGTATATTGCCAACATCACTGTAATGTTAAAATAATTAAATTGAACCAACGGCTAACCCCACGTCCATCAATGATTTACATTAAGTCATAACAGGTTTATCTAACAGCAATTCTTCTCCCACACTCTCCGATACAGAACACTTTTCCAAGTGACAGTTGATGGAAAAAAAACTTCAATGAAGAAAAGTGAATATCGAGATATTAACCTTACAGATAACTCATCGACAGAATATCTTAGAAGTAATAACATAGTTAAACAATTTCTTGATCAGGCAGACATGGTGGTTACATACAAGATATGATGAGAATACCTACTCAATATCTATGACGTAGATCACACCTGTTCGAATTGATAGAGGCCAGTTTTCTGGCCGAACGGTCGATGTTATACATAGAAACATTAGCTCTTTGCCTTAAACATAGACATACAACCTTTGATATTCTAATTGGCTGCAAATAGCCGCAAGTAGTTTGGGAGACAACTCGAGTCATGTTTCAGCATTATTATGGTCTTGTCAGTAGTGCATAAACTTCACTATATTTGCTAAAGTAATGAAAGAATCATGAAGATTCTAAAGCATCTAAAGCAAGACAAATAGAACTAATGAGAGAATTTATAAGCTGAATATATTCGTTTTATTATTCATGAATTTTTATTTACATCTTTAATCACCAAGTTGAGAATTGACGTTTTTTGTATACACTAATTGTTTGGTGTCCGCCATATTTCGTAATGCTCTGAGAATCAAACAGGAAAGATAACAATGCACTTCACATAAAATAGGCAGCCATACTTTCAAAATTTTCAGCTGATTAAATACGACCCCCCCCCCACCATCACCCCCACTCCCGCAGTAAGTAACCTTTTTCATGTGCTTATTGTATCGGTTTCTTTTTGCTGACCTGCTAAGAATCCTTTACTGGTATCCAAACGGTAAGGAACAAACACAAACACACACATGTGTATATATATATATACATATATA
>NC_068981.1:317390-320801 GCF_001194135.2 Octopus bimaculoides | reverse complement strand
TGTGTGTGTGTGTGTGTGTGTGTGTGTAATAGTGAGTTTCCGACAGTGTCCGTCTCTCATATTCAGTCCCAGCCAGCCCTACACCTATACTTGCGTATACTGGTTCTCCGTCGGTTACGACGACGAGTGTTCCTGTTGATCCGATCAACGGAACAGCCTGCTCATGAAATTCAGCGTGCAAGTGGTTGAGTACTCCACAGACATGTGTACCCTTAACGTAGTTTCCAGTGAGATTCAGCGTGCCACAGAATGTGATAAGGCTGGCCCTTTGAAATACAGGGACTACACATTTTTTGCCAGCTGAATGAACTGGAGCAACGTGAAATAGAGTTATTTGCTTAAGGACACAACGCACCGCCTGGAATCGAACTCAGGACCTTAAGATCATGAGTAAAATAACCCAACCTCTAAACCACGTGTCTTGACTTGCGTATAACGTAATTATAAACAACACGTTTTTCAAGATAATAATCTAAAGTCTTGAATTGTATTTCAAAACATCTGTGGTACATCTAGATATCTCCTGGTATCTAGATATCCCTTGCTCAAGTGAGCCGCAGATAAAAACCAAAGATCAATCAACGGCTTTAGAAAATCATCCACGTTTAATATTTGTGTGTCTTGACAAACACATATTGATCGCATCCAACTGATCGTTGGCTCATCTCCTCCTTCGGTCAAATGTTTGATCGTCAAGGTTAACTGTTTTGTTAGTATAGATTAACTGCAAACTTGTTAATTGACTTTTATAAACATATATTCATTAACCCCACTTTCTTTCTTTCTTTCTTTCTTTCTTTCTTTCTTTCTTTCTTTCTTTCTACTTTTCTCTATCTCACACTTTCTCCCTCTCTTTGTCTCCTTGTGTCTGTCTCTACCTATTCTTTTTCTCTTCACCTTCTGCATTTGTGCAGCTCATTTTTTATTACTTATCTCACATCACTTCTAATTTTAGTTAACATGTTTTAACTCAGTTACTGTTTTTTCATTTCTTTTCCCTTCTTCTTTCCCTCTTTCTTTCATTCGTTCGTTGATGTTTCATTTTCACTTTTGTTTTGCCGTCTAATTTGATTGCTCCAATCAATTAAGGTCGTTCATTTTTGCTAGCCTACCACTTAAATATCAACTAAAAAAAAATTAAACGAAGAAAATCAATAGCTAATTACAAGCATCAAGCTTCACTGCTATAAGCTGAAAGTTCCTGAACCTGGTTCTGCAGGGCCACAAAACTCAGTTATTTTCGCTAATGTCCCACATTAATCCTTCCTTTCTCACCCGCAGGGCTATTTCGACTATAATTTTTTTTAAGATTTTCGCTTGCATTCACATCATCACGTTTCATTACCTTTCATCGTTTCGTTAGTTTCTCTCTTATTTATTCTTTTCTCTTTTATATATTTACTTCCTTCTGATAAGAAAAAAAGAAAGAAAGCAATAAAGAACAACTAGACTTTCTTCTTTTACTTTCTCTCCCCTTCATGTATTTCTCTTTATTCTTTAACCGCGAGCTGTCTGCTATTTATTTATGAAATCTCTGTTAAGTCACACTAAATATAATTTACTACGAAAAGCATGGAACTATATTTTAACTTGCTTTATTATTGTTTCCGGCTACTCTATAGAAAGATATATTTATGCTTGTATATGCATAGAGATTCAGGTTTCGTTGCATTTTGGGTAGTTTATCGTTATTCCTGGCGGTATGTAGAGCAGAGTGTTGTAGCCGATTGGAAGGGATCTATGTCGCATGCAGGGTATTGTAGTGTGCTGTGGATTAAGTGAGGCAGTAATAAAAAGTGAGCCATACAAAGATGGAAGGTAAGGAGAGGAAAAAAACAGAGATGGGGGGGGAGGAGGAGGAGGGAGAGAGAGAGGAGGAGGGAGAGAGAGGGAAATAGAAAGGAAGAGAGGGAAGAGAGAGGAAGGAAGGAAAGAAGGAAGGTAAAATTGAGAAAGAACGAAATAGAGAAAGGTACAAAAAGAAAAAAGAAAGAAGGAAAGAAAGAAAGAACGAAGGAGAGAAAGAAAGAAAAAGAAAGATAAACGGAAAGAGAGAGGTGGGAGAGGCGGGGTGTTAATGCATATATATATTTAGAAAAGTCAATCAACAAGTTTGCAATCAATCGGTGCTATCAGACAGTTAATCTTGGAGATCAGACGTTTGACCAACGGCAAAGATGAACTGCTATTATCGTGCAGTGTATTGCAGTGTTTTGCTGTTTATTACGGGAGAGTGGAGATTAATTAACGTAGCGATTTGTGGTCTAATGTGATATATTATTTTCTACTCAAGGCACAAGTCCCGAAATTTGGGGAGAGGGGAGGTCAGTCGATTAGATAGACCCCAGTACGCAACTGGTACTTAATTTATCGATCTTGAAAGGATGAAAGGCAAACTCGACCTCGGTGGAATTTGAACTCAGAAAGTAAAGACAGACGAAATACCGCTAAGCATTTCGCCCTGCGTGCTAACGTTTCTTATTTCTTTATTGCCCACAAGGGGCTAAACATAGAAGGGACAAACAAGGACATACAAAGGGATTAAGTTGATTACATCGACCCCAGTGCATAACTGACACTTAATTTATCGACCTCGAAAGGATGAACGGCAAATTCGACCTCGGCGGAATTTGAACTCAGAACGTAGCGGCAGACGAAGTACCGCTAAGCAGTTTGCCCGGCCCCCTAACGTTTCTGGCAGCTGGCCGCCTTAATTCAGAAACCAATATTATGAGATGACGTCTGCAAATGGTTTTTTTAAGTCAAAACTTAACGTATGAGATATAAGTTTGTATTCTACTTTCGTGGAGGCGCAATGGCCCAGTGGTTAGGGCAGCGGACTCGCGGTCATAGGACTGTGGTTTCGATTCCCAGACCGGGCGTTGTGAGTGTTTATTGAGCGAAAAGACCTAAAGTTCCACAAGACTCCTGTAAGGGATGGTGGCGAACCCTGCTGTACTCTTTCACCACAACTTCCTCTCGCGCTTTCTTCCTGTTTTTGCTGTACCTGTATTTCAAAGGGCCAGCTTTCTCATGTTCTGTGTCACGCTGAATCACCCACGAGAACTACGTTAAGAGTACACGTGTCTGTGGAGTGCTCAGCCACTTGCACGTTAATTTCACGAGCAAGCTGTTCCGTTGATCGGATCAACTGGAGCCCTCGTCGTCGTAACCGACGGAGTGCCAACCATTCTACTTTCAGATGTTTCGAAGTGTATTTTAAGAACAAAAAAACACTGCTATTCTAAATTGCTTCAGGTTTTATTTAGAATGAGGAACAAACAGTTGGATTTATTACGATATTCCGATAGATTATCGTTCGTACCTTCAGAAACAAATTGATCTTAATGGTGATTAGCGCCACAGAAATTGAAGGTGCGTTGTTAGGGACATTTATTTATTTATTCATTC
>NC_068981.1:314261-317110 GCF_001194135.2 Octopus bimaculoides | reverse complement strand
TATATATATATATATATATATTTATGTATATATATATGTATATATATATATATTCAAAATGTAACCACATGTGGATCGTTGGCGACCTAATCGACTGGCCCCCTCCCCCAAAATTTCGGACCTTGTGCCTAGAATAGAAAAAAACAAAAACAGTAAAAATATGCAAGAATTTTCTCAAGTTTAAAATGTGACATTGTTTTTGTTATCTGCATTCCAGCGATGGATCTTTGTAATTCTCGTAGGAAACCAGGTGCTTCCTCGATGGAAGTATTTCAATAACTTTTAAGAATAGAGAGCATGTATGAACCATACATGCATATATATGCAATATATATGCATATGCACACATGTGAGAACATAGGTGCAAAACAAGGTGGACGAAGTAGAACTTGAATAACAAATGTAAGAGCAAAATCGTGTTTATTGATGCTGAAACGAAATCAGAAACTTTTATTTGGTGTTTCAGATAATCGATCGTCAGAGTCATGGGTATTCAGAACAATGCATAAATCGTTATGCAATCACGGTTATTTATAAATAATTACAACTACTGCATCACTCTCATCACTCACCACTGTCTGACGATCCAAGTATAAGTTTCAATAAAATAATATATACATTATTTATATTATTTACATTTGACGGATATTTGTCCTCATCTTGTTTGTTGTTAACTCAACATTTCGGCTGATATACCCTCCAGCCTTCATCAGATGTCTTGGGGAAATTTCGAAACTGGGTTCTCGTTCCTAAGGTATTTTTCGATGTTATTTGTTATTTATTATTATTATTATTATTATTATTATTATTATTATTATTATTCAGGTCACTGCCTGGAATCGAACTCGGAATCTTGGGGATTAGTAGCCCGCGCTCTTAACCACTACGTCAATAATAACAAGATGAGGACAAATATCCAGTGGTTAGGGCAACCGACTCGCGGTCATAGGATAGCGGTTTCGATTCCCAGACCGGGCGTTGTGAGCGTTTATTGAGCGAAAACACCTAAAACTCCACGAGGCTCCGGCAGGGGGTGGTGGCGAACCCTGCTGTACTCTTTCACCACAACTTTCTCTCACTCTTACTTCCTGTTTCTGTTGTGCCTGTAATTCAAAGGGTCAGCCATGTCACACTGTGTCACGCTGAATATCCCCGAGAACTACGTTAAGGGTACACGTGTCTGTGGAGTGCTCAGCCACTTGCACGTTAATTTCACGAGCAGGCTGTTCCGTTGATCGGATCAACTGGAACCATCGTCGTCGTAACCGACAGAGTGCCAACAACAACATAACCGCTCAAATAAATCTGTGTCATGTTAACCTCCAAAAATTCCTTCTGATAATTTCATTTTCTAACACTGAACAATATTTCTCTTACTGAATTTGTAACCCAGCAGTTGACCGTTCATTCAACTCCATCGACAACCATGTTCTCGCTGAACTATCTCTCTCATCAAAAGTTAATATGTGATAAGTAAAATAAGAATTTTAAAAGAAGTATCTATAAAGCTATTTTCTAAACATCGAATTGCCATGGAATCTACCAGAATAAAATAGGAATCAAATTGGTCCATAGACAAAACGTGGTTGAGACCCACTGATTTATAGCAACGATCATGTATTTTTAGAAGGTTTTCCTAACCATATTCGACATTTAGACTTTTTAGTTGTGCCATAGACATAAGACGTAACTTTATCCTTAATTAAAATATTTCTAAGGTAGCCTTGTATCACTGGCAAATAATTCAATAACATGTTCATATATAAAGTTGCTGCAATAAATGCCAACGATCACGTATTTTGTGGGAGTTTTCGTAACCCTAAACCAATTAAACATATTGACGGAGACCCCACCACCACCATGAAATGTAAGTTCGTCATTCAATATAAAATATTTCTAATGCAACCTTGTGTCATTGCTTATTGAGTGAATGCCGCGTTCACACATCACCCGCCAGTCTGACAAATTTGTCGTCGTCGTGTAATTTCTGAGCCAATGACAATTGGCAACTTTCCACATCAGTAGATTCCGGAATAACTTTGAATAAAGGAGGAGGAGGAGGAGGAGGAGGAGGAGGGGGAGAGAGAGAGAGAGAGAGAGAGAGAGAGAGAGAGAGACAGACAGACGGACAGACAGACAGGAGAAAGTGAGAGAGAAAGAGACAGATAGAGAGAGAGAGAGGGAGAGAGAGACAGAGAGACAGAGGGAGAGAGAGAGAGGGAGAGAGAAAGAGAGAGAGAGGGAGAGAGAAAGAGAGACAGAGGGAGAGAGAAAGAGAGACATAGGGAGAGAGAAAGAGAGACAGAAGGAGAGAGTGAGAGAGTGATGAAGGGAGATAGAGAGGATGGGAGGGAGAGAGGAGGGAAGGGAGATAGAGGAACAGAAAGAGAGGGATATATATATATATAGAGAGAGAAAGAGAGAAAGAAAGACAGAGATAAAGAAGAGGGGAGAGAGAGGAAGGGAGAAACAAAGAGAGAAAGAAAGACAGGGACATAAAGAGAGAGACAGAAAGAGAGGGACAGAGAAAGAGAAAGGAAGACAGAGAGAGAGAGAGAAGAAGAAGGGACAGAAAGAGAGGGACAGTGAGAGAGTGAGAGAGAGCCTTTGAAGCGTATAGAATTTCATTTCAATAATTAACCAAATTTTATGTCAAACTCTAAACATTGTCATTCCTCGTAAATTCTTCGTTTTCTTCTTAGTTTGTCAATGAAATACTTTAACTGCTATTGTACAATAGTATAGCTCAAAGTCGAGGCTGACTCAGGCCGACCGATGCATTGTGAATAGATTTAGTAGATGGAAACTGAAAGAAGCCCATCGTATATCGTATGTGTGTGTGTGTGTGT
>NC_068981.1:301028-314026 GCF_001194135.2 Octopus bimaculoides | reverse complement strand
ATATATATATATATATATATATATATATATATATATATACACACACGACAAGCTTCTTCCAGTTTCCATGTACCAAATCCACTCTCAAGGCTTTGGTCGGTCCGAGGTTATAGAAGATACTTACCCAAGATGCGATGCAGTGGGACTGAACCCGGAACCATGTGGTTGGGATGCAAGCTTCTTAACACACAACCACACCTATACACACACACATATGACGGACTTCTTTGTGAGCGTGTTGTGTCCTTGGGTTTGTGTTTGTTTCCACCACCACCACTTGGTAACCGGTGTTTGTGTGCTTACGTCCTCGTAACTTAGAGGATCGACCAAAGGAACCGATATAATAAATACCAGGCTTTAAAAAAAAAACTAAGTATCGGAGCCGATTCATTCGGCTAAAAATTCTTTAATGTGGTGCCCCAGCATGGCCACAGTCTAATGACTGACAAAAGATAAATGGATTACGTGAGCTTTGTTCGAAAATAATTATTCGGAAACAATTCTTCGAAAAGTATTTATTCGAATGGAAAATTGTATGAATGAAATTTATTCAAAAGGACAATTATACGAAATGTTAATTATTCTAAATTTTTTAAAATTTTATTTAAAAAAATGATAAAATTAAAAATCAAGTACACAAATGATATTTATTTCGAATAATTGTTTTCGAACAATTTTCATGATACTGATAAATGTTAAGTGTTCGAACCATGACCATCATGTCTTTTATTCAAACACAGTGTACATAGGACTCCATTATTCAAAGTGACTTCGGTCTTTTTTTGTTTTGTTTTGTTTTTTCTTTTTTGTTCTCAAGAATGCAAGATGTGATTTGGAGGAGATTTGGCAGCAGCTTAAGGAATGACAAACACGTTTCTTGTTTGGCTCCAACACTTTGCTATTAGAAATCAAATAACCTTTCTGCTAAGGGCACAAGGCCTGAAATTAGGAGGAAGGGGACCAGTCGATTACATCGACCCCCAGTGTTTCACTGGAACTTAATTTATTGACTCCGAAAGGATAAAAGGCAAAGTCGACCTCGGCGGAATTTGAACTCAGAATGTAGCAACGGGCGAAATATTGCTAAGCATTTTGTCCAGCGCGCAAACGATTCTGCTAGCTCGCCGCCTTATATTACAGATCAAATAGCGAATTTAAAATGTGTAGAACCTCGTGCATTTCTTGTCAGGTGAGTAGCTTTAACGTCTGGTTTAACGTCAGGATGTAACCATTAGCTTCAAAATCGAGCGATTTCTCTGCACCGTGTTACAAGCACTTCTTTGTCGCTCTCGCTTTCACAAATAAACTGAGCTACAGGTTGGCCCACTGAAAACTTGTAACCCTCAACACCTTTGTTCATAAATTACGATACAAACTAATTAAAATATGTAAAATAAATCCCTCTAGATAACTCTTTGACCATGACTATAAATAGAATCTTAACAGATATTCCTAACAGAACGTTGCTTCCTTGGACAGAGACAAAACAACACGATTTAACGTACTTACTTCGAAATATAATCTGATTTGCCAGAGCAGTAATTCTCAAACCTTTTAATATTCAAAACCTGAATTTTTTTTTTTTTAGGGGATCGCATCACAAAAGTAAATTGAAGAAAAATTTATTATATCATATTTATAAAGAAAAAAACGTCGAGGGACGGTGGGAGGATGGTTGAGGGGCGCATGCGGCGCTAGGAGCCGCGGTTGAGAACTGCTGCACCTGACACAGCAGACTACATATGCTAACCAAGATATTTCACTAGAAAAAGCAACTGTTGTTGAATAAATATTTTGGCAACTTTTCAACCAAAACGATAAATTTTAATGTATTCGACGAGAACTAATTACAACCATTCATTACATTTTATTAACAGACATTAATTATTGCTACAATCATACAGATGAATTATTATCATCAACATCATTATGAACATCATCATCATTATTATTATTATTATTATTATTATTATCGAAGACGTCGCACTGTATCCAATATCGTAATGTAGTTTGAAGATATTGTGGCTACTGTCTGTAAAGTCACAACAAGGACCTTAGACACACATTACTTTATGTAGTATGCGTGCAGTTCCAAGTAAAACCGATTTTTACAATACACCAAGATTGTAGGATATTTCTAAACTTTCCAGATGCTTTTTTCAGGTTGGGTGGTATTGAACCCAATGCTCCGATGTCAACAGGGACAACCTTTATGTTTGACTCTCGTAGCTGCCACATCTTGGCGATCTCACTTTTTATCAACCTTTTCTCTTTCTTTCATGACGATATGTTGACTTCCCGACACTATCACGTCAATTATTAGGCACTCTTGTTTGTCCTTCCTAAAGGTTACTATATCCGGCCTCCGGTGCTTTAATACCTTGTCTGTCTGGACGTCAAAGTCCCAAGGATCATTGCCTTCTCCTTTTCGTCCATTACCTTTTCCGGTGTACGTTGGTACCAAGCACCCGTAACCTCATCTCCATACTTACGGCATAGTAGCCAGTGGAGGTTTTGGGCTACCTTGTCGTGTCTGCGCTTGTACTCTTTCTGCTCAAGACTTTCACAAGTAGTAACAATATGAGTCACGCTTTCGACCTTCTTCGAACACATTCTGCAGAGATCTGATGCACTTGTATAATATATATCGTCCTTTTCACTGAGTTGGTATCCAATGCCTGGTCCTGGGCAGCGATGATTAGGCTTTCACTATTCGTTTTAGGTCACCCTTGTTAAGCCACCTCCATGATGCTTCCTGGTCTTTTAATTTGTTGGTTTCACAGTGGAACTGACCATGTAATTCCATGCGGTGTAGGGTTTCTTCTCTCTCGTCGGCTATTCACGATCGGAATCCATTAGCACTCTAAAGTCCATTGCTGATAAATCTTTCTGCATTATCATCATCATTATTATTATTATTATTATTGAGTGAGAGAGCAGTGCATGCCATCAAAGTGACACTTGGGTACAAATATACGAAGCCCAATATACCCATGGTGACTACCCGCCTGATAAGGGTACACCAGGAACATGCATCACAGCCATATGTGCATGACATGTTGATTTCATATAAAGGTAAACAGCACATGATCTTACGTGTGCGGCCCAGTTAGAATTTTCTTCAGGTTGAGTAACCAATCCCTCTCAAACGGTCCCTGAATAAGGGTTGTTTAAGGTTGAACTAAACAGCAATGTTTCCAGAGGTGAATTATCCAAACTCCAAAGAATTCCTCTTGACACCTGGCTATGATGCTCCCCCACTACTTCTGCTCGTGATCAGAGATGCACATATCGTCAGCCACCAAAGAAATGCTCAACTGGTTAAGGTCAAACAACTGACAAGCAAATCTGTGGTATTGAGCAGAATATTTGCTGTAGCCCATCTTTTTACACCAAGACAAAACAATGTACGTGATAACACTTCCAATCAGTTAAGATCAGAAGACATGAAAACCAGTGCCTGGTACTGCATCAGATTATTATTATTTATTATTATTATTATTATTATTATTATTATATGTTTGACTTTTGTTTTGCATTTGTACAAGTTGGATCCAAGTCTCACCCAGAGACCTCAAGAGACAACAAGTTAGAAGTTCATGTAGGTGTTATGCCTAGGGTACCATATATTTGGATTTGTACAGTTTTGTTCTAGTGAATGTTTAAGAAACCATAAGAAAATTATGTGTTTGTTTTAAAATTTGAGATCTCATAGACAGTATTTTACGTAGGATATGGGCAGTTCCCATGAGCACTATCTTTTGAACTTCAGCTATTTTGGGGTTTCCTGGGATTTGAGCTAGGTAGTAATCAGCCTGTTTCGCTGTCATTATTATTATTATTATTATTATTATTATTATTATTATTATTATTATTATTATTATTATTATTATTATTATTATTATTATTAAGGCGGCGATTTGGCAGAATCGTTAGCACACCGGGTGAAATGCTTAGCGACATTTCTTCCGTCTTCATGTTCTGAGTTCAAATTCCGTTGAGGTCGACTTTGCCTTTCATCCTTTCGAGGACGATAAATTAAGTACCAGTTGCGTACTGTGGATCAATCTGATCGACTGGCCCCCTCCTCCAAAATTTCAGGCCTTGTACCCATAGCAGAAAGGATTATTATTATTATTATGATTATTATTATTATTTGCAACAAATTTAATATATTATTTAAATCTATTTTAAGTATCTTAATCGTCATTTTTAGCCTACGTCATGGAATAACAATGTGTGTGTGTGTGTGTGTGTGTGTGTGTGTGTGTGTGTGTGCAATGGAGATGGTATCAGTGAGTTGTGGTGCTTGATGTTGTGATAGTGATGATGGTGTTGGTAATGATGAAGATTTTATCAATGAGTGCTGCTGCTTGAGGTGTTGGCGAGATGGTATCAACAGGTGTTGGTTGTGGTGTTGGTGGTGGTGTTAATGTCGACGGCGGTGGTGATTTTGTTTGTAGTGAATATGATAGCAGTAATAACGGTGATAGAGGTGGTGATGCTGGTAGTAGTGGTGATGATGATGATGGTGGTGGGAGTGATAGTTATGATGGACATGGTCGTGGTGGTGGTGGTGGTGGTGGTGGTGGTGGTGACGGTAGTTCTAGTAAAGAGATCAACAGGTGATGGCGCTTCTGGCTGTGGTGATGGTGGTGATGATGGTGATGATGTTGTTGCTAGTGGTGTTAGAGGTAGAGGTGGTGGTACTTCTGGTTATGGCGAGGATGATGATGATGATGGTGATGAAGGTGGTGGTGATAGATATGGTGATGCTAGAGATAGTGCGGGGGGTAATTACGATAATATAGGTTAACGTTGATGTCCTTCCTGATAATAGCGACTCCCTTAATTATGCAGATGGTTGTTGGCATCTGGATAGTCATTGGTTGTCGTGCTAGTCTCACTTTACCGATGATACGATTGGTTATCAGGGACCAGAACAATCAGCAGCCGAACTTCTTCAGTTGAATGATAACACTAACAAAGTGAGTTTATACAAATTATTCAGCCCCATAGAACCACATTCCAACATGGACCCTAAACATTTTCTTTCTGTCCCACCACTTTTCTCCTATTCGTTTTCCCATTCCATCTAATCTTCCTACTTTGTTGATGAATGTCTAGCGTGCGAAACGTCAATGACTTTCTCTTCTTTTTAAGCGTGATCCCAATAAAACTGTTTTTAAAACTTGTCCTCATATTTTGTTTTCTATTTCTGGCTTTTTTTTCTTTTTTATAAATTATTTTCTCCTGTCATGATCAATACAACGATCACACGCTACACACCTTCCTTCTAAACACTGCTGCAAACAGCGGAAGTGAGCTAGCACATTAAAACTTTGTGCGCATGCATAGCAGAATTCAAGGTCAGATTATGCCAAGCATCTTTACTCTGCGTGCTTTAGCTTCGTTATAATGCCAACAGTCCGGATACTTATTGATCAGACCTTTTATATATATATATATATATATATATATATATATATATATATACACACGAGCGCATTCATGTGCATGAGAGAAAGAGGGGGAAAGAAAGAGAGAGAGAGAGAGACTGACCGACCGACAGACAGACGGACAGGCCGGAAGACAGTGTGTTCCCTAGACAAAGAAAATAAAGTCCAGCATGATGTTTTATAAATTCGTAACGTTGAAATATAAGAAGGTATTGCACATTCTGCATAGGATATTTACTCCAGATGCTGTAATACTTCCGTTACTCGCTCTTAATAGTATTTTTAAGGGAAAAACGTGTTTTACAAAGTTGAAATAATACACTTCTAAATCTCTTGGAGAGATTTATACAGTAGTAACACGATAAAGTAGTGGTATGTTGTCAATTTAATGTGATAGTCCCATAAAAGAGAATGATACTACTGCTATTTAGCCCTAGGAAGCACCGCTTCCTGTCGTTTTTGACACATTCCCTGTGTCCTTATGTTTACAAAGAGGGAGATAAGCACCTCCACCCAGCAAAGCCAGCATCTAGACACTAGTTTCTGAGTCATTGCTCGTCATCAGTCTGGCTTTGCTAGGTGGAGGTGCTTATCTCCCCCTTTGTAAACATAAGGACACAGGAAATGTGTCAAGGCCGACAGGAAGTGGTGCTTCCTAGAGTTAAATAGCAGTAGTATTATTCCCTTTCATGGGACTGTCACATTAAGTTGACAACATGCCATCATTTTACAAAATTGCATATAAAGTTTTATAAAGAAAACTGTATCTCTAGAAATTTCCAGATTATCAAACTTTTATGCTAGAGGGTAAATATCTCGTGCAAAACAGAATGTATTCTTACTATACATACAGAAAATGGATAAGTTTTTCGATTTTTAAAAATTTTGTTATTTATTGTAAAACGTTCGTGAAACGTATTCCAAATGTCAAGAGGTTTCTTCAAATGAAGAAGCACCAGAAGGTTTTGTTAATGTTTAAAGCTTAGATTTTGTATAAATAGTTCTAATTAAAAGTCGGCTAGTTAGATTAGACTTTGTTGTTATGTAGCTTTGTTTATTTTTCTTTAATGTTAGATATGGTTTCAAAGAAAAGCAAAGATCACGCTGATTTGGATAGAAAATATCAAATTGTTAATCTCCGTAAACCAGTTAGTGTATATTCTAAAATCTAAAAATTATTAAAGAAGTGACTATTAACCTGTTCCTGGCACACACACTCACAAATACACAAACACACACACACTATATTATATTGTAGCGGCGCAAGTCATAATGATAAACTTTTATCGGCAGTAATATGACGTAATGGTCATGTTGCCCGAATAGGTATAATTGTTAGTTTCCCATTGGTTAAAAATACTGCTTCTATTTGAATTCTAAACTTTTGTCAAGGAGAAATCTTTCACGAAATACGGTTCTTGGAAATCAGGTATGAGCAGTTATAAAAACCTTGACTTTTGAAAAAATTAATCAGTGTTCGTTGGTTGTCACTCATTTCCACGACACTCATTCTCTTGAGATATTGGCTATTATTGTGCCATATCTATTACTTAATTCAACAAGACTATTTTGAATTGTTGTGTAAAACTCTAGTAGCTTAGTAAGGAAGAATTAGTAATATAAATTTTATGTCATAATCCTCTACGACAATTTTCTTGACTTCTAAATGTACTGTAAATATTAAATGCACGTAAATAAACTAATTTAGTAAATACTTTCTCTTTCTTCATTTTCTTCAACTTGCTAATGAGATTTATTTCTGTAACCATGAAACTGTTATTATTGCGGTGAAAAAGAGCGAGCTTATTTATCTTCAACATACATGTACGTCCCAGCGTCCTTATTGTATAATTCATCACGGCGTTTACGCAGCCTGAGTTAAGATTCATGTATAGTGATGATACTTATAATCAAGTTATAAGTGACGGGTTTATCACCATAGATTTCTACACAAAAAAAAAAAAGATATATATTTATTATCTTTTCCAAATCAAAAACATTTTAAACCAGATAATCCAACACAACGTCATAAATTGGTGACAAACGTGGACTTAGAAAAATCTATTCGGGAGTATAATCACCATATAAATAAGATAATCTCAGCCCGTTATAAAAGTGGTAACTCACCGTTATAATATTATTACACAATACATAAGGTGGCGAGCTGGCAGAATCATTAGCACGCCGGACGAAACGCGTAGCGGCATTTCATCTGCCTTTACGTTCTGAGTTCGAATTCTGCAGTTGTGTGGTTTTCTCTAGTACATCTACGTTAAGTAGGACATACAGAACACTTGCGTGCATATATATACATACATATATATACATATATATATATATATATATATATATATATATATATATATATATATATATATATCGGGGGAGGGGAGACAGACAGGCAGACAGAGAGGCAGATAAACAAAAAGACTCAGAGGAGGAGGTAGGAGAGGTGGTGGCCAGTTAAATCGCTAAAGAGTAGACACACAGGTACACATATCCAGCTCAAGAAGAAGAAGAATTCTCTAATACCCTGTCTACCATAAAAAAGGATGGATCCACACTTCCAGACGACTGGTTCCGCTGCCAGGAAGAAACCATTTAGCACCCTTAGAACTACTACAAGCACAAACGTCTAATTCTCAGCCCAAGAAATAAAGAAAAGCGCACAACTGCTGTCAGGTGCGGGAAAGAATTACTGATAACAAAACTCTTTCCGAAAGGAACACTTTATAAGGTGCGCACACAATCGCAAGATTCCAAACAATGACGTGACATTCCCTATATGACAGATAGGTCCAGGGTAATCCATAGGCGGGAGAGGTGCAGCCGGAGTGTAGAAAGTCCATAAGAAAGTGCAAAAGAGTGTCGAAAGGTAGAAATACCAGTGGAGAAGTTCGTGGGTGATGAGAGGAGACAGGATCAAGTGGTGCGACCATGATAGATCGCTAACCACTACACACATTTTCTTTCTCTGCTTGTTTCTCTCCTTGTTTCTTTCTGTGGAAGAGCGTAGGCTCGAAACGTTAAAGACTTTTTCACTTCTCGAGCGTTATACTAATACATCTATTTGTTTTCTACACCACCTGTCTTCGTCTGTTGTTTTTTTTTTGTGAATTTCCCAATATACATATATATATATGTATATATATATATATATATATATATAGAGAGAGAGAGAGAGAGAGAGAGAGAGAGAGAGAGAGAGAGAGAGAAAGAGAGATACCCATGGTAAAGAATGATAAATTCGTACTCTACAAAATATATTGTGTAAGCCTTCAATTTAATGTAAAATTGTGTATTTATAACATAAAAGTAAACATTAATGTGTATGTGTGTCTGTGCGCGCGTGCATTGGTAAGATCAAGTTGACTGAGACTCTTAGTTTCGCCTATCAGCTGAATCAACCAGTCGACACCTTTTACTCTTTTCCCTGTATAGAGTCCCGTCACCAATAAATGCTATTCGTAATCCGTTTTTGTTCCGAAACATACTTTGAAGAAATATTATTTTAACACAACCCATATATATATATGTGTGTGTGTGTATATGTATACATATACACTTCGCATGGTATGCAACTCATGTGTTAAATAGTCAAACCTATTGCATCGAGAACGCTTCATATTCCTCATTTATTTCTTAATAAGTCAAAAGTCACTGATACAATTTCACTGGATCTGTTGTAACTCAGTTATTCGCCAGCTTTTACAATCTTCCTCAATGTTCTTACCTCTTCTTTTCTTCCATTTTTCTCATCATTTTTTCCCCTTTTTCTTGCCCTTTGACATGTGGATGCACTGCGTTAATGTTGTTTGAACTTCTGCCACATGAGCCTCCAGTAATTTGCAGATGCGATCTTCTGTTTTCTCTCACTTTATCTGTGTATTTTTTTATAAAATTCTTTCAATCAATTCCTTATTATTATTTCTGTTATATGCATACATACATGCTTACATACATACACATGTACATACATACATGATAAGGAAAACAAATTCTTCAATGCATAGACTTCACTTTCTTTATATATATATATATATATATACATATATATATATACACGTATATATATATACATATATACACGCATATATATATATCTACGTATATACATATACATACACATATATACACATGCATATACACACATATATATATATATACATGCAGATACATACACATGCATATACATACATACATATATATATATATATATATATATATATATATATATATATATATATATATACATGCATATACACATATATATACATGCAGATACATAGATATATATTCATTTATATATATAGCACATCACATCCAATTCCCTGAAGGTGGCTGACTCTAAGATGCCATATGTGACTTATGGCACTTTGGCTGTCTTAGGTGTTAATTTTGAAGATGTTGGAAAGAAAATATTTCTTTTTAAATCGAATAAGAAGTTAGGCAGAATTAACTATAATCAATACATCAACATCAGCGGGAGGAACATCCAACAGTGTAAGTAGGGGAGGAATAGGGTTGTTAGAGTAAATAGAGAAATAAGACTATGATGGAAGAGGAAAATGTTGGTAATATAAAAATGAAGGAAACTTAACTTGAAGCAATATTAAAACTCTATGCTTTGTGTGGTATTAGTCTAGTAAAAGCGGTGTTTTCGATTACCGTAATTGGTACTTCCCAAAGTGTCAGTATTTCTTGAATAGCTTTAATCTGATGTTCAAATCTAGGTTTCAGTTGGGTAGTCCTCTAAAGATACTTCATCCTCTGCCCAGAATAAATAACAGCTGTTGCTCTCAGTTTTGCTGGGTTTTAATCTTTTCGTGATTTTCCAATTAATTCTATAGTCTGAAAGGTTTTTTTTTAATTGCTAGATAGAATCAACTAATTTGAGTTACTTTTTTTAATCTCTTTACTCACGTCGTGGTTCTTTGTGATAGAATGTTGCAAACGTCTCTAGTCCTCATGATACTTATCTCAGAGTAACTATGAAATGGCAAATTTCAGTGAAATGTATCTTTTACTTTAAAAAATTCCTCTACTAGTCTCATTTACTAAATTTCGGATAATGTTAATCAATCCTTTTACTTCGTGTAAATTTACCACTGGTTATGTTTGCTGTTTACGAGGTTATTTGCCTTGGTATTGCTCTCATTTTGGTTTACTTGTTACCTTAAAAAGAAATGCGACCTTGCAGAATCGGTAGAGCGTCGAAAAAAAAAAACGCCTTCCTGTATTTCGTCAGGTTTTTTTACGTTCTGATTTCAAATACTCCCGAGATCGATAAGATAAGGTACCAGTCAAGTCATGGGGTCGATTGTATTGACTGACATCCTTTCCTCAAAGCTGCTGACCTTGTATCGAAATTAGAAATTATTATCATTATTATCATTGTTCAACATTTGGTGGTTTCAGGCAAATTTCTACTACATCACCTGCTACACCACCGTGTTGCTGGGGTGTGTGTAGCATTGTGTGTTCTTTTTTGTTGTTGGGAGTGTGCAAACTCTTTTCGGTACTGTATTGGGTCAGATTTTTTTAAAGAGGTGTGATGCAGTCTTTTGTTGTATTAGTGTTTGCATTGTCTGTTGAGTGGTGCGTTGGTTTATTAGCCTACTGGTGGAAGTTTATTTCATTGGATATTTGCTGTATAGAGTGTGTTTTGTGCTTGTGGATTGTTCTATTTAGTTTGTATTATTGAATTGATAGTGTCTTGCCTAGGATGTGGGCTGTTCCTAGCAGGGCTATTTTTTTGGATAGTGTGTAGTGTTGAGGATCCAGGTACAGCTTCTGCATTTTTATTCGTATGTTTCTTTATCATGCCCAATGCTCCATTTATTACTGGTATTGTTTTCACCTTCATGCTCCACATCTTGACTACTTCAATTTCGAGATCTTTGTACTTTGACAATTACTCCACTTCTTTTTGGATAATATTTTTGTCATAAGAGACTGTTATGTCTATCAGTGAGCAGGTGATAGACATAGTAATCCATGATTACTATGTCTGCATAGTAATCCCTGATTACTATGTCTGGGCGTTCAACTTTTATTTCTTTGTCAGTTTGAACAGGCACATCCCAGATGACTGTGGCCTGCTCGTTGTCTTGTACCTTGTTTATACCGTTTATTGTTAGTTTTTATGTTGTAGTGTTAGCATATTGTCCAGTGGATATAATTACATACTCGGTCGTGTCTGTATATATATTCAGCTTCAGCAACGACTGGACAACCAGAGATGATATTGTCGACTATCTCACTGTGCTGGTTGCACATTCTGCATTTGGTGTTAGGGCCTGTTTTTATTATTTTGCTTTTATAGTTGTTCGAAGTCAGACATTGGTCTTGCACTGCAAGAATCAGCCCTTCTGTTTCAGCTTTTAGTCCAGAGCCTTTGAACCATTGCTGGCTTTTACTCAGGCTCACTTTTTCTCTGTCAAGCCTTGAAAGGTATTGGCCATGGAGTGATTTTTCTCTCCATTTCTTCTTTGGTACGTTTTGTAATTCTGTTTTCATGTTGTTGTTTTTTGTCTCTTTGACCATCTCTGCTGTGTAGTTTGTTTCTTATGTCTTTATTGCCCACAAGGGACTAAACACAGAAAGGACAAACAAGGATAGACAAAGGGATTAAGTCGATTACATCGACCCCAGTGCGTAACTGGTACTTAATTTATCGACCTCGAAAGGATGAAAGGCAAAGTCGACCTCGGCGGAAATTGAACTCAGAACGTAACGGCAGACGAAATACCGCTAAGCATTTCGCTCGACGGGCTCACGTTTCTGCCAGCTCGCCGCCTCTGCGGTGTAGTTTGTTTCTGTTTTGTATTTTATCGCCTCCTTGTGTATAGCTGTACGTGTGTATGTGTGTGTGTATTTGCGTGTACGTTTGTACTTATGTGTTTGGTTTTAAGAACATAGCTTACAAATACAAAATAAAGTACTAAATGCCTCAAATAATGTGTATTATTCATTATTAAGTGAGTTTTATAGAATTAATCTTGTTTTGATTCTATGAGAATATGAATAAACCACATCTGTGCTTAGAAGGGCGCTTCGAAACCAGAAGGCATCGGGTTTGATCCTATTGAGTAGCGTCCAGGGAAAATATAATTTTCTTTGGTCTCGGGTCGATCCATGCAACGAGACTAATAATTGGTTGGGCAGAAACAGTATAGAAGCCCATCTGGAGAATTGTGTAATTCCAAGCAAGGCGCAGCTTCGTCACTCATTCTGTCTTGCTGATTCTAACTGAGAATTATATTAAGGGGACAGGGGTTTATAAAATACAAGCAGAGAATTCTCCATATATATATGCATATATAAAGAGAGAGAGAGATAGAAAGAAAGATAGATAGGTATACACATGCTTACATACATACATACATGTATGTATATATATATATATATATATATATATATACACATACATACATATATGTATATATACATACATATATGTATATATACATACATACATATATGTATATATATATATACACATACATATATGTATATATATATATATATATATATATA
>NC_068981.1:297132-300397 GCF_001194135.2 Octopus bimaculoides | reverse complement strand
AGGTACATTGGAGGTGTAGCTGGTCGCTATATTTATAATTCCTTGGCATATGTATGTGCGTATGTATGTAGGTATGAATGTATATGTGCTTGTGTGTGTGTATTAGACATATCTACATATGCATAATATATATACGTAGATATGCATATCAATATATTATATATGCATACAATAGATATATTGTGTGTGTGTATCTGTGTGTATATATATTAGACATATATACATATGTATAATATATATACGTAGATATGCATATAAATATATTATATATGCATACAATAGATATATATATTGTGTGTGTGTGTGTGTATTTATATATATATATAAGTAATAATAATAATAATAATAATAATAATAATAATCCTTTCTGCTATAGACACAAAGCCTGAAACTTGGGGAAGGGGATAGTAGATTACATCGACCCCAGAGTTTCACCGGTACTTAATTTATCGACCCCGAAAGGATGAAAAGCAAAGTCGAACTCGGCGGAATTTGAACTCAGAACGTGCAGACAGACAAAATGCTGTTTAGCATTTCGCCCGGCGTGCCAACGATTCGTCTAGCTTACCGCCTTAATAATGATAATAATAATAATAATAATAATAATAATAATAATAATGATGATGATGATGATGATGATGATGATGATGATAATAATAATAGTTTAAAATTTTGGCACAAGGCCAGCAATTTCGAGGGAGGGGCAAGGCGATTACACCGACCCCAGCACTCGTCTAGTATTTGTTTTACCGACTACCGACCCCGGGAGGATAAAAGGCAGAGTCGACCTCTGCGGAATTTGAACTCAGAACGTCAGGCCAGAGGAAACAACGCTAAGCATTTTACCTGACGCAGTAAAGATTCTGCCGGCTTACTACCTTAAATAATAATAATAATAACAATGAATTATAAGAGGTAACATTGACCATCATTCGTATGTAGATGCATTAATTTCTGTTCTCATACGGTATGCCTCAAGGTCAGGTAGCTTTGTAGAGTTCAAGGTCATTCGCTGCAGACAAACAGAAAAGTCAGTGAGGGCTGGGAGTTTCTATATGGTTAACCTGGTGGAAATAGTAGCTAAAACCCTTTTCAAATTATAACCTATTTTGTTAAATAAATGTATACTTTGGTAACTCTGAAGAAGTTTGAAAGATCCAGGGTGGAACGAATCGATCATAGATCTGCTTTGTTGCGATTGACCTTGGATTAAACAACAACTACAACAACAAAATTAAAAACGGAAATAGCACGAATTTCCAGATATATACAAAAGGCTTGATGGCCATGACTGGAAGGTCCACCGCATCATGCTTAATCTGCAGCGAAATAACAACATTAACAAGAATAACAAATTACAACTTGTTGAATGCGCAGGCAACAGCTGTGTGGTTAAAAAGTTCGCCTTACACTCACGTGGTTTCGGGTTCAATCCCATTGCATGGCACCTTGGGTAAGTGTTTATTCCTAACAGCCCTAGGTCGACCAATTCCTTGTGAATAAATTTGGAAACTGTGAGTAGAAACTGTATGGAATCCCATGATGCATATATGTGTGTGTATTTATATCTTTGTGCATGTGGTTGTCCCCACCACCGTTTGACAACCGGTGTTGGTTTGTTTATATCTTGGCAAGTTCGATAAAAGACTACGATACAGTAAGTAGTAGGCTTTTACAAAAATAAGCACTAAGGTTGATTTATCCAACTAAACCCTTTTTGACAGTGACACCCACCACCACCACCAAGCATGGCTACGGACCCTGGCAGAAGCTAAAAAAAAGTAAAAACAAATTAATCTTAATGTACTGTGAAGAACAAGAAATGGAATTGAACCATGGTTCAATTGAACTTGCCTAAGCATACGGCCAAAAAGAACTGGGTGGCTTAGTGACTTGAGTTCAATATATACTAACCCTTTCTAATCTAGGCACAAGGCCTGAAATTTGAGGGGTGGGGACTAATCGATTACATCGATCCCCAGTGCGTAACTGGTACTTAATTTATCGATCCCGAAAGGATGAAAGGCAAAGTTGACCTCGCCGGAATTTGAACACGGAACTTAGTGACGGGCGAAATACCGCTAAGCATTTCGTCCCGCGTGCTAACGATTCTGCCAGCTTGTCGTCTTAATATAATAATAATATTATTATTATTAGTATTATTATTATTATTATTAATAATAATAATAATAAGAAGAAGAAGAAGAAGAATCCTTTCTACTGTAGGCACAAGGCCTGAAATTTGAGGGGAGGGAACTAATCGATTACATCGATCCCAGTATTCTACTGGTACTTAATTCATCGACCCCCAAAAGGATGAAAGGCAAAGTCGACCTCGGTGAAATTTGAACTTAGAACGCAGCGTCGGGCGAAATACCGCTAAGCATTTCGTCCAGTGGGCCTACGATTCTGCCAGCAATAACGAGAGACATGTGACTACTGGACCTACTAGACATGGCAACCAAACCTCCTACAAGCCACTTTCGACAGTATCGTCTTTTATCTTTCGCTTGTTTCACTCACTGAACTGCGGCCGTGTTGGGGCACCGCTTTGAAGGACTTTCGTCGGACGAGTCAATCTCAGTACATTTTTTTTCTTTTTAAAGGTTGATACTTATTTCGTCGGGTTAATTTGCCGAATCGCTATCTTACAGGAACGTAAACAAACCAGCACTGGTTGTCAAATGGTGGAGAGTACACACACACATCTATGTATGTATGTATGTATACACACATTTATACACACATATATATACGATGGGGCTTCTTTCAGTTTCCATCTAACGAATCCAAGCACAATGCTTTGATCAGCCAGAGGCAGTAGCAGAAAGCACTTGTTGCACTTATCCAGGTGTTATGCAGTGAAACAGAACGCAGGATCAAGCTGTTAGGAAGGTTAATGTGATGTTTTAACAAATACAGGCAGACAGAGATAGCGTGGTCCAAGATATACTATGTCAAATAAGTAGCAAGACTGGATAGCAATTATTGAAAGTATTTGGACGGATAGACCGACGTGGTCGGAGCTGTCCTGAGTCTAAAGAATTACTATTTATTTTATCGTCACTATTACAATGAATAATAATAATAATAATCTCGAGGGTTATAAAATTAGAACCAACAGAGGAGAAATAATGTTGTGTAAGAAATTCTCCAGAGACCCACCGGTTCTTTTCAGACGAATGAGATTTTCTTAAAACGCAACACCGCAAAAGAGAAGAAAGATGCAGATATATATATATATATATATATAAAGTATATGTAT
>NC_068981.1:294441-297032 GCF_001194135.2 Octopus bimaculoides | reverse complement strand
ATATATATATATATATATATATAAAGTATATGTATATATATATATATATATATATATATATATATATATATATATATATATATATATATATATATATACATATATATATATATATATGGACTATATCAGGTGCAGGAGAAGAGCCATGCAAGGAACGTGAAGAGAGCAAAGCATAAAGGCAGAAAATCACGGTGGTGCTCCAGCATGACCACAGCCACTTGGCTGAAACCCATAAATAAATAAATAAATATATATATATAAAGTATATGTATATATACAATATATATGTATATATACAATATATGCATATATACAATATATGCATGTGTATGTACATATATATATATATATATACATATATACATACATATCACAGCATATATATATATATATGTATATATATATATATATATATACATACATATATATATATATATATATATATACATACATATAACATCACATATATATATGCATTTTTCTATTCGTTCCTTTGAGTTGTTTGTTCATTAGAATTAACTATATATGTATCACGTATGTTTCTATGTAGAGGGAGAGAGAAATGAATCATCTAAACATGGAAACAGAAACTTACGAGATGGGACAGCACGTACAAACACTCGAAAATATATGCAACCTGTGTGTGCGAATAAGTGAGAACATATATGTATGCATGGATGTATGTAAGGGAAAAAGTAACACAGAAGGACGACAAAGAACTCACGGAAAAATCACATTCAAGACATGGACATGTTCATCCCTCACCAGTTATCGGCCAAAATCATAAAAATTTCGCGCCAATATATATACGGTTCCGGGTTCAGTCCCACTGCCTGGCACGTTGGACAAGTGTCTTCTACTATAGTCCCGGGCCGCTCAAAGCCTTATGAGTGGATTTGGTAGATGGAAACTGAATAAATCCCGTCGTATACACACACACACACACACACACACACACACACACACACACACACACATATATATATATATGTATATATATATATATATATATGCTTGTGTCTGTGCGTGTCCCCCACCGTCGCTGGACAATCGATGCTGCTGTGTTTCCGTCCCGTAACATAGCGGTTCGGCAAAAAAAAAAACAAAAAAACATAGAATAAGTACTAGGCTTACAAAGAATAAGTTCTAGGCTCGATTTGTTCGACTAAAGGCGGTGCTCCAGCATGAACCAACAAATAACCGAAATAAAGAAAATAATATATACTGTATATATGTATGTATGTATGTATGTATGTATGTATGTATGTATGTATGTATGCATGTATTAAGTTGTTTATTATTTGAATTGTGTATACGCTTGATGTTTGAATTAGTTTATATCTGTCTATTTATAAGCATTCACACAAACACACCCGTACACACGCACAAAGACCAAATAATCTTTTCTGTACCTTAGGAACGAAATTATAGCTGTATTGGTTGCAGGGTGGGACGAGAAATAAACAACGGGTTTTTGGGGGTTTTATTTTTTTTTATATATATAATTCATGCTTTTCTAAACGGCAATAACGAAGATTTATTATCAACCAAAACCGAGTTACTGTTATTGTTTTCTTTTGTTTTTATTTATTTATTTTGCCGGAAGCTTACCATTTGTTGTACGATGCGCGCCAAAAGTCAAGAGAATAACAACCTGTTACGTTGGTACCGACAGGATTTCTAAGCCATTTGAATCGAGTTTACTCTATGACCTATAGATACTTTATATATAGCTTATGAAGTCCGAGGTGGTTGGGTGATAAGAAGCTTGTTTCCCAACCACTTAGTTCCGGGTTCAGTCCCACCGCGTGGCACCTTGGGCAAATACCTTCTACTATAGCCTCGGGCGGACCAAAGTCATGTGAGTGCATTTGATAGACGGAAACTGAAAGAAGCCCGTCGTATATATATATATATATATATATATATATTATATGACGGACTTCTTTCATGTATGTGTGTGAGTGTTTGTCCCCCCGCCATTGCTTGACAACCGATGCTGGTGTGTTTACGTCCCCGTAACTTAACGGTTCGGCAAAACGGACCGATAGAATTAGTACTAGGCTGTCGTCGATGTCCTGGGGTTGTCGATTTGTTCACCTAAAGGCGGTGCTCCAGCATAGCCGCAGTTAATATGACTGAAACAAGTAGAAGAGTATAGATATTTTTTATCGGTCTGAAATAAAAGAGATTCACCGGCGTGATGTGAACTCGCGATAAATACCTTTGGCTATAGAGGCTGTTAAAAAACTTAATCCAGTGTCCTAATATTTGTAGTTCCCTGAAGCCTTCTTAAATAAATGCGTTTACGAGCCAATGGTAGAGCTTCTAGGTGGTCGTTAGAGCTGCAAGACAAAGTATCTAAATCTCCCTCAGTCCACAGGCAACCGTTTTACGAAAGACGAGATAGTGGTGGTTGAAAGGATTTCATCATAGCTGGGTCGAACGAGCACCGAATCGTGGAAAATAACAACGCTCCCACCAACACAAACAACAACGGCAACTTCACCATCAACAATTCAATCAGATAAAGTTGATGGCGAATGGAGGTGGGGGGGGGGTCTTTGCTATGATTTGTCGTGCTAGATGCA
>NC_068981.1:289728-290316 GCF_001194135.2 Octopus bimaculoides | reverse complement strand
GTTCTTTTCTACTCTTGGTACAAGGCCTGAAATTTTGGGGGTGGGGGCAGTCGATTAGATCGACCTCAGTACACAACTGATACTTAATTTATCGACCCCGAAAGGATGAAAGGCAAAGTCGACCTCAGCGAAATTTGAAATCAGAACGTAACGGCAGACGAAATACCGCCAACGAAAGGCAGGTTAAAAACTAGCGAGGAAATGTAGTAAGAAGCTTGCTTCCCAACCACATGGTTCTGGTTTCAGTCCCACTGCGTGACACCTTGGGTAAGTGTCTTCTATCTATAGCCTCGGGCTGACCAAAGCCTTGTGAGTGGATTTGGTAGATGGAAACTGAAAGAAGCCCGTCGTATATGTGTGTGTGTGTGTTCGTCACCCCACCATCGCTTGACAACCGATGTTGGTGTGTTTACGTCCCCGTAACATAGTAGTTCGGCAAATGACTGATAAAATAAAGTACTAGGCTTACAAAGAATAAGTCCTGAGGTCGATTTTTTTTACTAAAGGCGGTGCTCCAGCGTGGCCGCAGTCAAATGACTGAAACAAGTAAAAGAGTAAAAGAATATACACACGCACACACATTTATAC
>NC_068981.1:289224-289718 GCF_001194135.2 Octopus bimaculoides | reverse complement strand
TGCAGGTAGATGTTAAAAACAAGAACAGCAACACCAAATAATAATAATAATAATAATAATAATAATAATAATAATAATAATTGAAATAAGACAGTTGTCAAAATTCTCGCTATCTTTCATTTAATGACTGCCATTGTGTATCGGCGAGATTGGTGGAGATATAACATGCGTTGGTGTGGATCGTTTTACCACACAGAAAATGTGTTTATCAGAGATGATAACGATATAGGAACATCTTTACAGTTTGATATCTTAACGAGGAAAGTCAGATGAGAGCAGCGGAAAGAGTCTGGGCTAAAATGAAAGACGGAGTGAATGAAATTAAGGAGACACAAATGTTTTAATGAAGAGTATTGTTATGTTGGTGAGATAATGGATGGTAGTGAGAAGAGGGTAGATTGATGGGTAGGTAGATGGATGGATGGATGGACACACACATACGCGCGCGCGCATACACACACACACACACACACACACACACACACACACACACA
>NC_068981.1:283405-288025 GCF_001194135.2 Octopus bimaculoides | reverse complement strand
TATATATATATATATATATATATATACCATATATAGTGAGATAGATAGATAGATAGATTGATTGATTGATACTCATATCTACATGTGTTCATCTACGTGTGTGTGTGTGTATGTGTGTGTGTATATATATATATATATATATATATATATATATATATATATATATGTGTGTGTGTGTGTGTGTACATTTACACACATATACGCACATACGCATCCGCACATATTCACATATACACACACTGAAAGCAAAGAGTACTCGGTACTTTGCGTAGAATTTTAATTCGTAGGTGAATAGTTGGTGACTTATACACCAAATTCCTCGCAGTTCCATAAACATTAAAGCATGTCTGCTACCTGCATGAAGTTTCTATAGATGTCATTTGGAAAATGAGACGTTTACATTTGAACTCAGAACGTAAAGGCAGACGAAATGCCGCTAAGCATTTCGCACGGCATGCTAATAATCTTTTCTACTCTAGGCACAAGGCCCGAGATTTGCGGGGAGGGAGCCACTCGATTAGATCGACCTCAGTACGCAACTGGTACTTAATTGATCGAGCCCGAAAGGATGAAAGGCAGAGTCGACCCCGAAAGGATGAAAGGCAAAGTCGAACCACTAACTTACGCGGACGTAAACACACCAGCATCGGTTGTCAAGCGATGTTGGGAGAGACACAGACACACAAACATACACATACATATATATATACGACGGGCTTCTTTCAGTTTCCGTCTACCAAATCCACTCACAAGGCTTTGGTTGGCTCGAGGCTATAATAGAAAACACTTGCCCAAGGTGCCACGCAGTGGGACTGAACCCGGAACCATGTGGTTGGTAAGCAAGCTACTTACCACACAGCCACTCCTTTTATATGAAAAAATTTCTTTTATATTTCGACGTCGTTCCATACAAAAGGTTTCACAGTGTCAAATCGACCTCAGGACTTCTTTATAAGTCTAGTACTTATTCTATAGGCTTATTTTTGCTGAACCGCTAAGTTACGCGGACGTAAACGCACCAGCATCGGTTGTCAAGCGATGTTGGGAGAGAGACACAGACAAACAAACATATAAACACACACACACATACATACATATATACGAAGAGCTTTCAGTTTCCGTCTACCAAATCCACTCACAAGGCTTTGGTCGGCTCGAGGCTATTGAAGAAAACACTTGCCCAAGGTGTCACACTTGCCCAAGGTGCCACACAGTGGGACTGAACCCGGAACCATGTGGTTGGTAAACAAGCTACTTATCACACAGCCACTCCTGTGCCTATGTACATACATACTTACGTGCGTACATAATACATACATACATACATAGATGAATTCTTACATTCAACCATACATACATACATACGTACTTATATATATATATGCCTACACACGACATACATACATGCATACATATATACATACATGCATACATACACACATAAGAGTGCGTATATATTTCATTGAGTCACCATTTCATTGTTATTAATGTGGATAATTTATATTTTCTCACTGGATTTAATATCATGGAATTTGCCATTCACCAATTGTGATTCATATGCATTAGACATAGCGCGTGCACACACACACACACACATGTATATATATGTATGCATATATACCTGCACACATGCAAGCTTTTTGTCCATGTATATATATATATATATATATATGCATACGGGCAAAAATGTACACATACTTTCCTATATATATATGTTCATCTATACATGCACATATATGCATTCATATGCACGTAAATGAATACATACATATAGACTAATACACGGGCATATACATATACACACGCATGTGTGTGTGTGTGTGTGTGTGTGTGTGTGTGTGCGTATCCATATATGATGGTTACATGGTAGAAGAGCCCGCTTCACTGCACTCTTTCTCACACCATTTCCTGCACAACTCCTCAGAAGTCACATATTTCAAATTTAAATAATATGGTTTAATGCAAAAACCACCACCACCACTACTACTATTACCACTATCGCCGCCGCCTTGTCGTTTTCTTTTCCTTCATTGTTCCTCTTAATACACTGTCGACATTAAAGTTACTCCACACGATTCAATGAATGGCCTCTATGTGGTTGCTCAGCATGCAAGAAACAACAGCCAAACGTACTTCAAATCCCAGTCAGCCCACATCACATCACATCCTTCCGACTGCATTTGCATATTGTGATCCTAGGTATGTATAAGTTTGGATAGTCACGGATGGGACGTCTTTACTTATAAATCTGCTCAATCCATTCTGACCTGAGACAAAACATCAACGGTTTCAGCAACTTATCACAATTCCCTGCATTTAAAGACATTCTATATCTCTCCTTCCTGTGTCCTTTCCAGAATATTCGGTGCCACACAATCGGACTGAACCCAATACGACAGGTTGGGAAGCAAGACATTTACCCACGCAGCCACGCCCAATACAATGCTTCTCAACCAATTTCTTTTTTGTCTATGGATTCCTTTAATTCCTATAACTCCACAAATCACATGTCTCTTAAGATCACAGACCATAATCCTAGGATGATTACAGTGCAGTCCATAGTACCCGTGGCCATCGGGTTGATCAACTTCGTGGATTCATTTCATCAGGGCACATAACATAAATGGATGAACAACAAAAGGATGTTTATCTCAACCTTCAGGCTAGTAAAAAGAGATAAACATCCCTCTGTTGTATGTCCATTAATGTTATATTACTTAAATATTTATAAATTCCATCATATATATATATATATATATATATATATATATATATATATATATATGCGCGGGAGTGGCTGTGTGGTAAGTAGCTTTCTTACCACATGGTTCTGGGTTCAGTCCCACTGCGTGATACCTTGGGCAAGTGTCTTTTACTATAGCCTCTGGCCGACCAGAACCTTGTGAGTGGATTTGGTAAACGGAAACTGAAAGAAGCCCGTCGTACACATGTGTGTGTGTGTTTATGTATCTGTGTTTGTCCCCCCACTATCGCTTGACAACCGATGTTGGTGTGTTTACGTCCGCATAACTTACGTGCTCAGCAGTCCATGTTATGTAAGTGCAAATCCCAGCGCTTTGTGGGTTAAACTATGCAGAGAATAAAACTTAGCTGTTTCTTACATGGACATTTGATACACTACTATAAACCACTAGCTTTCTATTTTGCTTGCATGGACCCGCAAGAAATCTTATATGGGCACCCAGGGGTCATACCGGCCCTAGTTCAAAACCACTGGTTTAGAAGAATTAGATTTATTTCCAGCATTAATTTATATTGCTCAAAGAACCTTACATGCTATTAAGGGGTCGGAGAATCGCTGGCCAAAATTCTTAAACGAATATGTGCGAGCATGGCTGTGTGATTGAGATGTTCGCTTCGATGCCACGTAGTATTAGGTTCAGTCCCACTGTGCGGCGCCTGAGACAAGTGTCTTTTATTATAGCTCCGAAGCCAACCAATTCGTCGTGAATGGATTTATTTATTTATTTGGCGGAAACTGTGTAGAAGTCCGTGGTATGCGTGTGTGTGTGTGTGTGTGTGTGTGTATGTGTGAGCGTATGTATATGTATAACTGTAGTTCCTACCGCTTGAAAACCGGTGCTGGATTGTTTACGTCCTTGTAATGTAGTTGTTCAGCAGAAAGTGAACGAGAGAATAGATACTTGATTTTAACAAACAAACAAAAAGAGAAAAGAAAAAATAACGGAGTCGGGTTTTTTTTTTGCGGCTAAACCGAACGAATCAGCATGGAAAACCTTTTTTTTTTTTTTTTCCAAGAAGGGAGCCACATTAGACATGGATCATCATCTGGCAGGCCGCACAACTAAAATCAGTCCAGGTAATTCTCCGTTAGGCATGCCATTCAAAAACTTCTGCGGGTCGCAGTTAGCCCATGAATAGGCAAAACCCTTTAAAGCGATGCCGCAGCATGGCCACAGCTCAATGCGCGAAACAAGTAAAAGAATAATTGAATAACAGAATGTATTTGTTATTGACAATAACCAATAACTTCGATTGAGCAGAGAGCAGTATTTTTCAATGTATTTTTACTGTTAAACAAGAAACAGTTATGGAGTTGGATGACGAAGATAACAGGACGAAGATTGTAGATGCGTTCTGTGGAATATATTCTAGCAAAATATTGAATGGTTTGACTTTTTACTTTGTAATAAAACTCCATCAACACCAATGTTAAAAAATATATTGGAAATGAAACGGAAATGTGTATAAATTTGTGCGGATATACATACATATACATATATATATACACACTCGTGTGTGTGTGTGTGTGTGTGTGTGTGTGTGTGTGTGTGTGTGTGTGTGTGTGTGTTTGTATGCGTGTGTGTCTGTGCGTATATATATATACCTATATATGTATATACATATATGTATACGCTCATACACACACACACACATATATATATAGATAGATATATACCTATATGTGTGCGTGTATATATATATATATTTATGTATGTATATCTATATATACAAATATATATACATATATAGACATATAAATATATACATATACATAAATATACATACATACCTATATGTGTGCGTATGTGCATATATATTTCCATATACATGCACAGCTATACCTACCTGTCTATA
>NC_068981.1:278362-280862 GCF_001194135.2 Octopus bimaculoides | reverse complement strand
GCACACACACATATATATATATATACATACATATACATACACACACAGAGATACACACACATATATATATATATATATATACATATACATACACACACACACACAGATACACACACACACACACACGCACACACACACACACACACACACACACACACACACACACACACACACACACACACACACACACACACACACACACACACACACACACATATATAAACACGTAGCGCCTGTTAGAGGTCTGACCTTGGGCAAGACCTGAACATGTGAACCTTCTCTAGCGCTCCATGTACGATCTGGGAGGGCGCTTACGTTACCATGAATGGACTTGGGATGAATAGAAGACTGGTTTCTTGCTGCCTTCTCCAGGCAGGTAGGATTTGAACTCAGAATGTAGAGGGCCGGAAGATATACCATGAAGCATTTCTGCCATTCTCCTACTCGCGGAGGAATGTGAAATGAAGTGTTTTGCTCCAGAACACAATATGACACCCGGTCCGGAAATCGAAACTACGAACTAGCGATCGTGAATGCAACACCCTAAACACAAGCTAATGTGCTCCCCATACACATACACATATAAACACACATATGTATACGCGTATGTGTGCAAAGGTATGCCTATATATTTATACGGGGTGCGTAAGGTATTTTGGGGATCATTGCTGCATTTTTTGCTAACTCTGTATAATCTTTGTTTCAGAAAATAATGGAAGACCCTTAGCTTACTCAAGAAATGAAGAGGTATGCTGTTATTGGGGTTATAAAGGCTGAACCTAGCGATTTAGAAATATCTCGATTCATAAAAGTTGCCAGATCTTTTGTCTACAAAGCTTGTAAGGAGCTAGAGACTGAAGATGGAAACATATCACCAGTATCAAAGCATAAAAAACATCCTAAACGCTCTGAAATCAACAGAACACTTGAATTTATCCAGCAAGTTCAACAGACCATTGATTACAATTCCAGAAAATCCATGAGGTCAATTGTAAAATATCGCCATGTGTCAGAAAGAACAGTCTGAAATTTTGTCCACGAAGACATCAGATATATCTTATATGATAAGGAAGGGGTAATTTGTCAGAAAAAGCAAAAAGAATCACTACATCAGATCTAAAAAGCTCTTAAACAAACTGAAAAATCCATCAAAAGATTTGATTTGGTTTTCCTCAAACAAGAAAAACTTCGACCAAGATCAAAAAGTTAACAGAAGAAATAACAGATGGTTATGTGCAGACCCTTCTGAAGTTCCAAGTGTTGTGCATACAAAATTTCTAACATCTGTCATGGCTTTAGGGATTGTCAGCAATGAAGGATATGTGATGCCTTTTCACAAGGTCTTAGAGTTAACTCTGCTGCCTACATTGAGGTCCTGGAAATAATTTTTAAGCCTTGGATGGACAGTGTATGCAATGGAAAGCCATATGTGTTTCAGTCAGACTCTGCTCTATCACACATGGCTCTAGTAACACAGGAATGGATGGCTGAAAATTTTCATGACCACATAACCCCAAACATTTGGCCTCCTAATTCCCCAGATCACTATCCATTGGATTATTACATGTGGCGTCTTGTTGAGAGAGAGGTCAATGAACAGGCTCGTAACACCAAGGGTTCTTTGAAAGCTACCAAAATGAACCAGGACTGCTTGATTCGAACATGTAGATGAAGGTGGCTTTATCGAATAACATTATAGAAAAGGTTTATTTTTATCCACATAGCATTTTTTTTATAAAGTTAGTATCTGTTATTATATATGTTTTTTTATAAACATAAATCTGTCCTCAAATAACCTACGCACCCTGTATATATATATATATATATATATATACATATATATCTCGTTGCTATTATGTAGAAAAAGAAAAAGTAGTTGCATCATTCCATAGAACAACCGTTGTACTACACTTAGACAATTTCGATATTTTGGTATCTGAAGCAACTGGAGATACGATAGTTTGACCAAAAGGACCGGCTATTGCAATCAAAATTAAATATTGAAAAAAAATGCAAGGATTTGCACATTCTATTACATAATGCACAGTTGTGCTGGCTCGCAGAGGAGCCAGGTAAACTCTTGACATGCCATTTCAATCCTCCAACTTAGTGCAAATTATCCGAACAGTTTCAAATAAGGTGAATAAAATCAAAATAAGCAACAGGATATCCAGATGTAATGCAGTACGATCGTTTCAAGCGACTTCACGTAATTGAACAATGAGCTATCCTCAGCTGCATAATTAAATAAAATAAATAGAATTTATTAATCAGTCGGACAAATTTGCGTAATTTTACCTCAATCCTCTAAGAGGGTAAGAAGACAGGCAAAATCCATGCTGTATTCTCTTCAGCTTAGAAGCTACTAAGGCTTCAGGAAAATAACATACATATACACATATACATATACACACATTCACATACATACATACACACATACATACACGCACACACACACATACATATACACACATACATATACACACATACATATACATAC
>NC_068981.1:276757-277330 GCF_001194135.2 Octopus bimaculoides | reverse complement strand
GTGTGTGTGTGTGTATGCATGCAAATTCTGATAGCCTATCAATCTCTCTACCTGTTTGCCGTCTACGTCAAGTTACAGTCGTTAACTTACTTACACATACAATATACGTTTGTCCTGTTCAGTCTCCTTCTACACTGCTGTCTGCCTCATATATTATCGATCTTTTGGAACCAATCCATTCTGTGGGAACAACTAGCTAAGAACAACTATATCAACAGTTGTTCTCCTAACTCACAAGTAGTGGTTCTTTACCTTGAAGAATATCGGTTATCTAAGAGATTTACCTTCCTGGCTGAACCGGGTTTAGCAAACATATGTTACTTAATATATAAACTCTTATATTTCGTCAGTCAGGAATAATCTTTCTGTCTTCCAAGTCTCACTTCTTGTTCCCCTCTTCTCCCCTCTTCTCCCTGACCGGTGTCTCTCTATGACATACCTATACACTAATGGTGTGTGTGTATGTATATATATATATATATATATATATATATATATATATATTGTGTATATGTGTGTATATATACATGTGTGCGAATATATATATGGTATATATGTATGTATATATATATA
>NC_068981.1:272787-273942 GCF_001194135.2 Octopus bimaculoides | reverse complement strand
GTCAATTCCTGAAGTAAAATTCGTGACGTAAAATTGTGTAGCAACACAAAATGGCGGTGCCCCAGCATGGCCACAGCTCATGAGCTGAAACTGGATAAAATGAAAAATGAAATGAATATATATTTACAAATAAAAGGGCAAACGAATATTAATTTAATAATAAATTAATAATTAATAATTTTTACCAAGCACTTCGGTATGTAAACACCATTATCGGTGAAGAACTTATTTAACTATGTTTATATATATATATATATATATATATATATATATATATATATATATGTATGTATATATATATATGTATGTATATATGTATATATATCTACGATACCCACATACACACGCGTTCACGTATATATAGTAAACATATTGACTGTGGCTTCAAAATTTAACTGTTGTTGGCTTGTTCTAAATTTATCTTTAAGCTATATGCATATGTGAGTTGATACATTTGTGTGTTTGTGCTTTTGTGTAGGCATCCATGGATAGTGTATTCATACATACATACATGTGTATATATATATATGTGCGTACGTCTGAGCATATATATATACAACATTTTTACCCTACTGTTTTAATTTAATTAACCATAACCACGTTCTCAAAGTTGGTATATTCGATGCAGAAACATTTTCTGCAGAGATATTCCCAGATTTAGCGCGCCAAAACGAAGACTTTTGAATCTTACCATAAATATAATTAACAGAACCGTGTACACGTGCTCCATTCGTGGGGAACAACTAGTATACGATTCTGAGAATTGTATTTAATCAACGGACCGTACTGATGCGAAACAGATATTTTCGGTAAGAAAATGTTAATTTCGAAACTAGTTTGCGGATGATTTTGTATATATTTATGTAATTTTCACTTGTCCTACCCGCTTACGTTTTGTTACTTCGCTGAATTTCCTTTGTAAACAATTCGGTCTTAGTAGGCACATTACATGTGATCTTCTTCTAGTACATTAACAGTCCACCTAGTGGTCTCCTTTATATATACATATACAATAGTCTTTTGAGATAGCAGATATTTTTTCTGAATCTCCTTGATTCTTTAATGTGCTTGTTCCCTGGTATTAAATTGATATTAATTAATATCCAATTTTTTACCGTAATGATTTAATTTATATATATATATATATATATATAT
>NC_068981.1:271339-272136 GCF_001194135.2 Octopus bimaculoides | reverse complement strand
CCTCTCTCTCTCTCTCTCTCTCTCTCTCTCTCTCTCTTTCTATCTCTCTCTCTCTCTCTCTCTCTCTCTCTCTTTCACTCACTAATTCCTTTGCTTTCAGATATGTAAACCTATTCTGTTGGGTACCCTAGAAACAAGGGGAGATTGATGTAACGGGAGATAAATAGAGAGGCAAGACGGACTGAGACGCACACGCGCAGGCGAGTATAGAAAAGAAGAAAGGGGTGGAGGTGGAGAAGAAACAGGAGGGGAAGAGGAGGAGGGGGAGAAGGGGAGAGGATGAGAAGACGAAAAAGCTTCCTTCTACCTAATCCATTCACAAGACTTTGGTCGACCCGAGGCTATAGTAGAAGACACTTGACCAAGGTGCCACGCAGTGTGACTGAACATGAAACCATGTGGTTCGTAAGCAAGCTATTTACCACACAGACATTCTTGCATATATATATATATATACATATATATACACACATATATATTGTTAAAGTCTGTCATACCGGCCATGACGAAGGGAAATAGCCCTGAAACTCGAGTCGCCTTTATATATTTATATTTATATATTTATATATTTGATCCTTTATATTGAACACTCAATATTTCATCTACATTCAATACTTTCTTTCATGGTGCCATCCATTTTTATTTTATTTTATTTTATATTGTATATCATATTATATATTGTATATTCCATATTCTATATCCCACATTAGTTCTGCAGGAATATAAATAAAACATAAAAAACAGACAGTGTTGGAACTCTTTTAAACAAAATAATATATTCCTCTATACACAATCAT
>NC_068981.1:265591-270685 GCF_001194135.2 Octopus bimaculoides | reverse complement strand
TATATATATATATATATATATATATATATATATATATATGTATAATGTGTGTTAGATAGATAGATAGATAGATAGATAGATAGATAGATAGATAGATAGAATTAAAGCTTGTGACAATTTTGCGGCGAAACCATTTTTTCATTAAAATGGTTCAACATTGGATATTCTTAGAGAGATAGAGAATCGATTGTGTTTCAATGATGAATTGATAGTGTTTCAATGACGAATCAATACTATTTCGACGACGATTCGATAACGTATCTAACAGTCAGCTGACAAGTCATTGTCCATTCCTGCTTCGTATTAACATAAAACCGTTTGAGGTCATGACACCTGACTTTTACATACATCAGTTCATATCGCAATAAATGCCCAGTGCAGCAGGCAAGCTAATAATTGAATCTGCTGGAAAGAGTAGTCAAATCTCCCTCAAATCATATGCCGCTCCTTTGAAGGATTAATGAAATGCTGGACAGTAAATTTCCTGGTATATAAAACGACGAGATGGTTACCTTTTAACCTTTTACTTGTCTCTGCCACTGGCTTGCAGCCATGCTGGGGCGCCGCCTTAGAGGGTTTTAGTAGAACAAATGTGGTGCTAATTCGAACGGCTAAGAGTCGGTGACATAAACACAGCAACACCGGTTGTCAACTGATGGTAGGAGACCAATGCAAGCGCAAAGACACTCCCACACACACACGCGTGCGCGTTCTTTTGACTTTTGTTGTTTTTTCTCTTTTCTGCATTAAACATATTAACATTGATTTATTGTTTTATTTTTCATGTATATGATATTTCTGAAGGGGTCAGTTGTAGATATAGAGAATGCATAGAAATGGAGCATGTGCAAATGGGGTGCCTATAAATATTCTTTTCTACTCTAAGCACAAGGCCCGAAATTTTGGGGGAAGGGGCCAGTCGATTAGATCGACCCCAGTACGCAACTGGTACTTAATTTATCGACCCCAAAAGGATGAAAGGCAAGGTCGACCACGGCGGAATTGGAACTCAGGTGAAGACAGATGAAATACCACTAAGCATTTCGCCCTGCGTGCTAACGTTTCTTATTTCTTTATTGCCCACAAGGGGCTAAACATAGAGGGGAGAAACAAGGACAGACAAACGGATTAAGTCGATGACATCGACCCCAGTGCGTAACTGGTACTTAATTTATCGATCTGGAAAGGGTGAAAGGCAAAGTCGCCCTCGGCGGAATTTGAACTCAGAACGCAACAGCAGACGAAATACCGCTAAGCATTTCGCCCGGCGTGCTAACGTTTCTGCCAGCTCGCTGCCTTCGAATTGAAGTAAATTGCATCCCAAGAGATAAAGAAAACAGCAGGAAGCATGGAATTCGGGACGTGCTGCCTAGCTAGGCAAGGTAGGCAGTGCCTATCTTGAATAAAATAGATCGATAGCAACATTTTCCTTTTATGGCAAAATATGCACCTAATTCAATAAAATTATGAAGGTTACCTGATTACTCTGCATAAAATTCAAAATATTTTATTTTTTTGTAGATTAGTTAGGCATCATTCGCCCTTGATTTTCAATCTCAGTACTTAAGCGACGCATAGAAGTGCTGTAGTACACGTGCAGCGTACACTCCTACAACACCGGAAGTAAATCTGCCTTCAACTCAGTCACGCGCCTGTGTTTCGCTTATTATTTTGTGTGTTTTACTACATAAAGGTCACCAACGGCCTACCCTGAGTCATTATTGATGGCACGTGCCTGATAAAATTACTCTGGCAGTAGGGAAACTAAAAAACATAAACTAAAATATTTTGTTGGGAATCATGACAAAACAGTAATATATTGTCTGGGGGAGGTGCAATGGCCCAGTGGTTAGAGCAGCGGACTCGCGGTCGTGGGATCGCGGTTTCGATTCTCAAACCGGGCGTTGTGAGTGCTTATTGAGCGAAAACACCTAAAGCTCCACGAGGCTCCGGCAGTGAGTAGTGGCGAACCCTGCTTTATTTTTTTCACCACAACTTTCTTTCACTCTTTCTTCCTATTTCCGTTGTGCCTGTATTTCAAAGGGCCATCCTTGTCACACTGAATCTCCCCGAGAACTACGTTAAGGGTACACGTGTCTGTGGAGTGCTCAGCCACTTGCACGTTAATTTCACCAGCAGACTGTTCCATTGATCGGATCAACTGGAACCCTCGTCGTCGCAACCGACGGAGTGCCACGATACTGTCTAGTGAAATACTTGAATTACATACATTGCATTTGTAAGGTTCATAAGTTCAATCCCACGCTTTTGTTGTTTTGTGGACGCAGGCAAGGCTGAACGGTTATGAAGTTTGCTTCTCACTTATGAGATCCCAAGTTCGATCTCACAGCGTCGCATCTTTAGTAATTGACTTAAGCTATTGCTTCTGGTTAACCCAAGTGATGTGAATGAAACTGAAATGACAGAAACTGTGTGGAAGCCTGTACATGAATCCAATTGTTTAGCCTCGTCACAATGTGTCACGTTAATTCGACTGACGAATTATGTTACTGGCATACGTGTCTGTGGAATATTCAAGCACTTGAGCGTCAGTTTAGCGAATAAGTACTTCAGTTCTTCGAACGATTGCATATTCATTGTGGAAACCGGCGCAAGATTGATCATTCATTTGACTGGATGAAGGGTTCATGCTCATAGCCCCTACAACCTCTTTTAGCCTGGTGAGGTGAACGTGACTGATGTCCTTTTCTAATAACTACCAATTGATGACAGCAGAAAAATAAATATGTGGGCCAGAAATTTTAGAGAGATGATGTTCTGGAACGAATGATTCGAATGTGTGGTTCGAGTGGTGCCTAGGATCTAGAAACAAAATGGATGACGAGAAGAGGGGATGGGAATGAGTTCTGTGGGTCTGGATAGACGTGGCATTTGACCGTCCAGGAAGCAGAGTCTGTTGTAGTTGCGCTACAAAATTCATAGAGAAGACACAGCATATATGTGTTCAGAGGCTGGAGTGTGTAAGTGAGTCACTCCATGCCATTTAGTCGAATGGCTTGTTTGGAATATATTTAATGTCCGTGTGTATAGTAGTGTTACAGTCCCTGATTAGGGAGCTGTACAACATGGTGGATCTTGAAATTTCTAACGAGTTATCAACTGTTGGGGGCTGAAGTATTTTCTACCCTTTAAAAGGACTTCGCTTCATGATTATTATTCGACGCACCCAGCCTCCCGAATATGTATATGCATGTTTTTGTGTATGTGTCTATATGTATGAATGCGTAACTTTTAATCTTTTATTCTTTTAATAGTTTCAGCTCAAGGGCTGTGGCCATGCTGGTGCACCAACAACTGATGTTGTAATACCTTCATTAATCCTCTTTTAATGGCTGGAATTTGGTAAATGAGGGAGTTTGATGCTGCTACCCTCGTTCCCGCTTCCTGCCGTGAAGTTGGCTCATCTGGGACTCTTAGCAGTAGAAGATCCGGTTTAGTTTCGAAGACATCTACATCCATACTTTATACATTTCTCAGCTATTTTGGGAGGATACTGAAGTGCTGTGAGTCTTTGAATCCCAAACTATTACTGTATCTGGACCTGCATTTTGACGGCAGTAGAGGAATTTTAGGTACTAGGCAATGGCACGCTGTGTATATATATTCACATCGTACAGACACATTTATTTTGGGGTTGTTAAAGTGTGCCTACTTTTTAAGTGAATGACTTAAGTACAACAGTCAGATATTGTGACTTCATATCTTATAAGTTCTATAATTGTTAATCTTCTCAAACGAAAAAATTGCAAGAGAGAGAATTCAACGCTAATTCTACTGGCGTATATCTGTTGAGATATGACTGCTATCAGGCAATTTTTACACGTATTCTTACAAGCGAAAGAACGTATAAACACATGCTTCCTACAATCTAGTGACGTCATTCACAGCCCAATATATGTTTTCACGCATGTCTAGGAGGAGAATTTTCCCCTGAGACTATTTCTGCAGCGAAGAGTCTTTTCACGTCCGAATACACTAAAACGTATTCATTAAGATTTTACACAATTATATTTTATTCAACATGCAACATTATTCATAAAACAAATTATATTTTTAGTAATATTTTACAAAATCCCAGCGTCATTTGGGACTCCATACACATTCTAAAGATTCTGCCAGCTCGAAGCCTTAAATAATAATAACAACAAGAGGATGAAAAGAAAACTACTGTTGCTGCGGAAGATGATGATGATGATGTTGACTGTGGTGGTGGTGGTGGTGGTGGTGATGATGCTGAGGATAACGATGATGATGATGAGGTTAATACAGATGATGCTGATAATGGTGATGAAAGCGATGATGATGATAGTAGTAATGATCGACATCATTATGAAGATGCATAACAACTATAACAACAACCATAATGGTGGCTATAACAAGAACAACACAATTTTATATCCATAATTTCTAAATAGATCTTAATGAATGTGTGTGTGTGTGACTATTAATCATCATGGCTTCGTTATCTGTTAGCGTGAGCGTGAACGCATGCCTGTGTGCGTGCGTACGTATTTGTATGCGCATATACATGTGCATGTGCACGTGAGAATGTGTGTGTGTGTGTGTGTGTGTGTGTGTGTGTGTGTGTGTGCGTGTGTGTGATTTCGTGTTTGTTCGTACTCAGCGTAGCTTCAACGATAAACCTGTTGACATTTCGTGTGGCATTTCCAGGATTGCTTTCCGTACCGAGGTCAACCAATAAGATCGGCCACAGAGACATTCTAGAGACATTTAGTTCGTTTCGAACAAATTCTCAAATGTTACTCAGACATGTATAAGCACTAACCTGAACTTCGTATAATTTACAGCTAAAAGGATCGACAACAACACTTGAATCAGCATCCGTCATATGCTGAACATCTGGCTACTTGGATGCAAGCAAAGGTTGTCTGGTTAAGAAATACGCTACGAGACTAAAGGATCTTTAGTTCAATTCTTCTGCATGCATAGGTCCAAGAACCTTGGGTGCAGGGGCTGCAAGCGGACCTCCTAAACTTTTTGGGTGGATGAAAAATCAAAATTTACCTTCCTCAGTTTTAGAAAACAGTGCGTAAAAAGTGATCTGCAAAAAAT
>NC_068981.1:264368-264747 GCF_001194135.2 Octopus bimaculoides | reverse complement strand
TATATATATATATATATATATATATATATATATATATATATATATATATATGTATGTGTGTATGTATCTATTTTTATATATATACATATATGTGTGTGTGCGTCTGTGTTTGTGTGTATAGGTATATACATATATATATATATACACGCAGATACATACATATCTTGTACGCGTGGGTGTTGGAGGAATGTATGAATGTATATGTATGCATATATTACAGTAGGAAAATAAAACGTGAGAAGTGCGTGTTAATGGAATCAAGAAAGATCTAGGAATCTCAATGTTCGCCCGCAGTTATGAAAATATTTTCACATTATGTATATGTATATATATATATATATATATAGCGAGAGAGAGAGAGAGAGAGAGAGAGAGAGAG
>NC_068981.1:261426-263355 GCF_001194135.2 Octopus bimaculoides | reverse complement strand
ATATATACAATAATAACAGGAAAAATGGAGAGTTCAAATTGATATATGTTAATTTAATTTATTGACATAATATTATATTATTCTAATTACAATAATATAAAAATAAGTATAAATACAATCCCTATAATCGTTTCTATTCAAACCCCAAAATCAACAACAATTTTATAAAATTCATATTATGGAAATATTTTGGGGTAGGAATTTCATCAGGGTAACGGACGAAAATCACATATGAGAATTTTTAAATTACAAAAGAGGCTGAATCAATTCATGTTTATGTTTGGGAGTGTGAGCGTCAATAATCGGATTTTAAAAAATAATAAATGAAATAAAACATTATAAAAGCTAATATAACGGTTATAAAAAGTGTGTGTGTATATTTGAGAATATTTATTTATTATATTTCTGCACGTTAGCATTTTACAACAGAAATGATCCGTTATTAATCTATTGTAAAACTGTAAATATTGACTTCCAGTTCTACACTATTAAGAAAATTACAACATACACAAAAAACAATTCTAAGAAAAATATTCCTTATCTCAACCACGCAGACATTAAATAAAATTATTATAAATTTTATAAATTATGCTATAGTCCATTATATATTATCCATAGTAATGTGTACGTTAAGAATTCAATCAAAAGTTACTTAGTTTTTATAAAAGGAAATAAACTCATGTAAATATATTGCGTAAGTATCAATACGTTGCAATGAAATAGAAGAATCGCAAACACATATTATCCTAATATAAATTTACTAAATATATTCTCAAATAAACTCCATTATTTACTATTTAAACAAAAAATATTTCAGGAAAATATCCTTAATCCTCACCACGCCGACACTAAATAATATCAAATTCTACTATAATCATTATTTTTTTTGTTATTTGTACTAATGTGTACGTAAAATAATTTTAAATAACTTACGCATTTTTTCAGAGGAAAATAAACAATGTAAATTTATGTACTTACATAATTTTTATGCATTCATACGTTCGTAAAAAACAGAAGAAACGTAATTAATATATCATATAATTAAAATTTATTAAAGATATTATTTAAAAAGACGTTATTCACTAATTATAAGTTAATGGCAAATGTATTTATGTAAGTACGAAAACTTTTACGATAAGCTTATTCAATATGAACCAAATCATATATTATTTTTTAAACCATATTTAACGTCTAAGTTAAATGCATTTAAGATAAAATTAAAATTATATAATATTAATTTATACATAATGCCATTAAATTATACAATATTATAGCATATATAATATAATATTATATTTTATCAGTAATATATGAAATAACCAGAGAACATTCATCCAATCCTTCCCTATCTTTCTGTTAAACCGTATTGAAACCAATTTGGGGGAATTACAATAAATATTATTCATATCAGCGTATAATCGAGATAATAGTTACTGTTTTAAATATCGATATATCAAAAATGTGTATTACGTGATAAAGATGGGAAAATAATACGAGAACCTTGTGTTTACCTCATCAATTATCATGTTACAATTACATCAGCATATCATTTATTTATTTTATTTTATTTATTTATTTCCTTGATTAATTTATTTATTAAATTACATTCCATAATTGATAATTTATAAAGTGATATGCTTATATTATTTTATAATATATAAATAAATGTAAATCTACACCTACATTTACTCATATATATATATATATATATATATATATATATATAAATCAATTTAAAAATATATAATATATAATTATTTATTCTTTCAAATTAAAACATATTTATATATTGTAATATATAAATAAAAATTGTTTTTTTATACATTACTTTTATTTGTATGATAATATAATAAAATCTATATAAGCTATGATTATTTACATTAAAAATATAAATTTTAATTTGAAAGAATAGATAATTATATATTAATT
>NC_068981.1:257015-258732 GCF_001194135.2 Octopus bimaculoides | reverse complement strand
GAGTTTGTGTCCACTTCATGTATAGCTAGTAGTACATCTTCTTCGCTAATGTTGATGTATTCCATCGTAACTGCCTCACTGGTTATAGGGGAGGTAGCAAAGAAGTCCACTGGTTCGTTCACTTGTCTGTGCTCCAATGGAGTGGTGAAGACACTTTTGAATTGGTCATTCAGTACCTCACTGATCCTAGTTAGACTATCTGTGAGGGAGCCATCCTCTTCGGAGAGGGGTCCAATCTTGCAGCGTACTGAGGCTGTTTCTTTTGCGTAATGAAAGAAGGCCTTTGGGTTTGACTTAATGTCTTTTATAACCCAGGCTTCTTTGTCTGCTCTCTCTCTCTCTCACATAGGATTGTTGCAGCCTTTTTTCAATCTCCATCAGTGTCGTTTTTAGGCGGGACCTTTGGCTATTCTTGGGATGCTGATTATATATATATAATCGCTACATATATTTTTTTCCTCTCATCCCCTTTGTGTCGAAGAGCGTAAGCTCGAAACATCAAATACTTCTCCATTCTTCCTGAGCGTGAAACAAATACACCTGCTTATTGTACACTCACTTGCCTTCATCTTTTCTTTTCTGTAAATTTAACTACACACACACACACACACACACACATATATATCCTGTGATGATCCTGCTTGACAGACAGACCTTTTAAAGGTTAATAGGAGCTGTTTATCATCGGTTATAAAGTATTATTTTCAATACACATAGACGTAAACTTGACTGTGTGGTAAGAGGCTTGCTTCCCAACAACACGGTTCCTGGTTCAATTTCACTGCGTAGCCTTGTGAATGGATTTGGTGACTTGTTTTAGTTATTAGACTGCGGTCATGCTCTCTCTCCTTCTCTATCTCATTCTCTCACACACTTATGCACACACATAAGACGGGCTTCTTTCAGTTTCCGTTTGCCAAATATTATATACTGAGTATTGAACAGTCAACCAGTGAAACTTGGATGTTTTACATCCCCATAAGAGGTGCTTATTTCCTTGCATTGGATATTTATATACATATATGTTTCTACGTGTGTGTGTGTATATATATATATATATATGTATGTGTGTGTGTTTGTGGCTATATATATATATATGTGTGTATGATGTAATTGGGTGTGTACCTGTGACTGTGTGTGTATGGGTATGTATGTATGTACGTATGTATATGTACGTGTGTGTGTTTGTGTGTGTATATTTGTGTGTGTATGTCATTCATCACCGCTTGACAACCGGTGTTGGTGTGTTTACGTCCCCATTACTTAGCGAATCAGCAAAAGAGACTCATAGAATAAGTACCAGCCTTAAGAAAAAAAAGCAAGTACCGAGGTCGATTCGTTCGACTAAAATTCTTCGAAGGCGGTGCCCCAGCCTGGCCGCAGTATAATGATTAAAACAAGTAAAATAGTTATTTACAGTTTTATTTACATGTTTCCTCGAGTGGCTGTGTGGTAAGTAGCTTGCTTACCAACCACATGGTTCTGGGTTCAGTCCCACTGCGTGGCATCTTGGGCAAGTGTCTTCTACTATAGCCTCAGGCCGACCAAAGCCTTGTGAGTGGATTTGGTAGACGGAAACTGAAAGAAGCCCATCGTATATATGTATGTATGTGTGTGTGTGTGTTATTTCTTTACTACCCACAAGGGGCTACACACAGAGGGGACAAACAAAGACAGACAAACGGATTAAGTCGATTATAGGTGTGTGTGTGTGTGT
>NC_068981.1:255123-256158 GCF_001194135.2 Octopus bimaculoides | reverse complement strand
TATATATATATATATATATATATATATATCACTCCCTTAAATCACTCCCATACATATCAACCCACAACCCCAGAAACAATGAAGCATACAACACAATTATACAAAATCTCCCTCTGTTCATTCAAGACCCGAAAATGAAGAGCATCTTAAATACACACAAACTCCTAAAATGCAAAAGACAAGACAAATCCCTCAAGAGACTCCTAACAAATGCAAAACTCTACTCAATACAATCGATGCCAACAGTTAAAAAATGCAGCCGACCTAACTGTGGTACATGCCCATACCTAACTAAACGCTCGGGATTCACATTCCAGCAAGGACAAAAATTCTCAATTAAGACCAACTTCACATGTGCTTCCCAGAACCTTATCAGTGTCCTAACCTGCTCAAGTTGTGGTCACAATTATGTGGGCCAAACGAGCCCTACTTTGAGACGCAGAGTCGCGCTACATAAAGAATAGTTTCGTTTCCCTCAATACAGGCAGATAGCACTGAGCGGACACATTGACAGATGTGCAAGTAAAAGAACGCCGAATTTTCATATCTTCCCATTGCACTAATGCAAAGATACAATCTCAGTACAAAAACACCTAAACAAGGAAAACCTGTTCATACAAAAGTATAGATCACACCTCAATACACAAATTTGACCATTAAAAAAAAATTCTACTAAGGAGCCAGTTGTCCTCCTTGCCACTTGTTGCTTCCCTTAGTTCACTCTCTAGACTCATTAGTCTTATTCTTCAAACATCCAAAATGACGAAACCCCTCTGTCACGAGAACTGATTACTGTACAATGTCCTTTGAAAAGCTAATTTAAATAGCGAAAAAAGGTTGGATTTCACGGCATCCATATAATATGCATATACTAATAAAAAGATATTCAACTATATGAAACGAAGGCATTTCTCTTACACTTTTTATATTTTTTCTTTTTCCACATATTTTCAACTCATAATTTTGCCACGTGGTGTATACTGAATCTTCAGTATCTTTACACTTTGTATATTTTTTATTGCTCCTATATATATA
>NC_068981.1:253733-254894 GCF_001194135.2 Octopus bimaculoides | reverse complement strand
GGATCTGTTTCATTGGTCGTTTCAAATGACGGTCTTAGGTATGCAATGAACAAAGTAAACGAAAGAAATGAATTCATCCTAATTTTTTAAAAATCAAAGAAAACCTTAAATTGAAAAGTGGGTTCAAAATACATATTGTAAATAATTATATTCGAATTATCGCTCAATTAACACATTAAAATTAAAATAAAATTTACGCTGCATTAAAATAAAAAATAAAAATTTTACAACAGTATATACGCATACTAGACTATCTACAACATACATATATACATCAAAATACACAGATGCATATGTACAGACAATATACGTATATAGGCATATATTTGTAAGACATAGATACATGCACGAATACGCATGTATACATTTACACATATACACGCAATCATGCTTGCATACGAAAATTATACAGCGTTGGAACAAGCAAGTGTATCTTAAACTTATGGAGCGGGGAAGTGACATGTCCAATTTCTAAATCCGACACCGAACAAATTCGGTACATTAACGACAGAGTATAATAGAAAAAAAAATGCACTGAAAGAATGAAGGTCAATCAACGATTTAATCAGCTCCACGCGTTTCAAATAGAATGCCATAAACAAAGTGCCTCGTGTTGTAGTATGCAAATACAATCGATACAATGCTAGAGAGAAAGAAGAATTTGGTTCCATTCTATACTTATCAAAGCTGTAATGCCAAAAGCAGAGATTAGTAAACATTGTAAGAGAGTGAGATAATATTACATACATACATGCACACACACATACACACCCTCTCAGACAGACACGCATACACACACACACACACACACACACACACACACACACACACACACACACACACACATATATATATATACACATACATAATAGACCGAGTGTTGTCTTCATTTCGGTTGTCACGATCCCGATATTTTGGTCATCGTACACTCCGGACTTTTTCGGGGCCCTGTCATATTCTGGGTCTTTCTTGGAGACAGACAAACAGATAGATAGATAGATAGATAGATAGATAGATAGATAGATAGATAGATAGATAGATAGATAGATAGATAGATAGATAGATAGATAGATAGATAGATAGATAGATAGATAGATAGATAGACAGACAGATAGATAGATAGATAGATAGATAGATAGATAGATAGATAGATAGATAGAT
>NC_068981.1:249756-251277 GCF_001194135.2 Octopus bimaculoides | reverse complement strand
ATAAAAATGGATGGCACCATGAAATAAAGTATTGAATGTAGATGAAATATTGAGTGTTCAACATAAAGGATCAAATATATAAATATATAAATAAAAATATATATATATAAAGGCGACTCGAGTTTCAGGGCTATTTCCCTTCGTCATGGCCGGTATGACAATCTTTAACAGACTGTATATATATATATATATATACACACACATATATATTCCTACATACATACACACACATATAGTCACACGTTCACACACGTATACGTGTGTGTGTATATGTGTGTGTGTGTGTGTGTGTGTAAGATATTTTAGTTCTCATGAAACTTCGAACGATCATTGAAAAACTGACGAAGGAAAAGAGACAAAGAGATGCTTCCCTCCTCCCCAACTGGACTTCATCTAATCTCTGCTTCTATCAAATAACTTAGCTATTTGTGTTGTGGTTTGACCAAAGTCAATACAACCATGACTTACCATATCTACCATTTAAAGTCATCCAATTGTGACCATCCCTTCTTATTTGTAGGACTACATTATCCATTCTGTCTTTCGGTTTCTTTTAAGACTGCACAGTGTGGTTTAATGAAGATTTGACTGTTATTTTTAGCAGAATGAATTACACTATAGGGTGTCGTTCGTTGGTTCTAATTAAATCAGTCAGACATATTGGGGAGAGTGGGGAGGTATGAGAGGGAAGAAGGACTGATGCAGACAGGGATCGATGCTGGGAGAAATATTAAGAGATGGAGGAAGTTATCTGTCGAATGTTCCATGCATATGTGTATGTTTATGTCGGTCTGTGTGCGTGTATGTGTTTATGTGTGTGTGTCTTTACTTGTATAGATGTGTGTGTACGTATGTGTTTATGTGTGTGTGTCTTTACTTGTATAGATGTGTGTGTACGTATGTGTGTGTTTAGGTGTGTGTACGTATGTGTCTGGGAATGTGTGTGTTCGTGTGTGTGAATGTATGTGAATCTGTGTGTGTTCTTGTGTATTTATGTGTGTTTGGGAATGTATATACCTTCGTATGTATCAGTGTGTGTGTGTGTGTGTGTGTGAAAGTGTATGTGTATGTGTGCGTACGTGAATGTGTGTATTTATGTGTGAGCATGTGTGAATTTGTATGTGTGTTCGTAATGTGTGCGTATGCGTATGTACGGGGTATTTGTGAATGTATTTGAGAATGTGTTCATGTGAATGTATGTGTGTGTGTGTGTGTGTGTGTGTGTGTGTGTGCGCGCGTGCGTGAGCACTCGTATGTATTTCTATATGTGTGTGTGTGAATGTAGTTGTATGCATTTGTGAGAGGGGAATGTATGTGCTTGCGTGTGCGTGTGTATGTGTACGCGTGTGCGTGTGCGTCTAGGAATGAGCGTGTGACTGTTTTGTGTGTGTGTGTGTGTGTGTGTGTGTGTACATTAAATCCTGCCATGGTTTCACATGAGTGGTTATCTAATTTTTTCTGTCTACATCTGAAAAGAAAGATATGGTGGAATAAGCATGCGCATGTGTGTGTATGTGTGTG
>NC_068981.1:249082-249561 GCF_001194135.2 Octopus bimaculoides | reverse complement strand
CTGAAAAGAAAGATATGGTGGAATAAGCATGCGCATGTGTGTGTATGTGTGTGTTCGTGTGTGTATGTGCGCTTGTATATCTATACGTGTTAGTGTGAGCTTGTGTCATCAGCCCATGTCTGTATGTGGGTGTGCATATATGTGTGTGCATATGTGTGATCACGTGTCAGCCCATCTCTTTCGCTGTGTGTGTGTATGTGTGTATGTGTGTGTGCGTGTGTGCGTGTGTATGTATGTATATATCACGTAGGCACTTTAGATTTCCTTTAAAACATTTTATTACATTTAAATTTCTGTCTAACAAGCTTGACAAAATTAACAAAATTAGCATAGAATAATATTTTCATATTTTTTTCATAATTTAAGATCTAAACTGTTAATATATGAATGCTAAAGAGATAGTTGGATAACTATAAACCTACTTTTGGGCCACCCTGTATGTACATATATATATATATATATATATATATATATATATA
>NC_068981.1:246075-248288 GCF_001194135.2 Octopus bimaculoides | reverse complement strand
ATATATATATATATATATATATATATATATATATATATACTGAAAGAGGAAGAGACAAAGAGACAGAGAAAGTGGGGTCTGCATCAAACTGTGATACCGAGATAATTACCAGACCCCGAAGTGGCCATCACTGTACTGTTCTAAGTGTCCAAGTCGTCCCGTCTAGAGCAACGACCACGTCCTGAAATATCTTGGGATTCAAGGGCCCATGATAATTTAATATCTTGCCAAAACATCAGAGAGAGATCTGCACGGAATAGGAGTGGATGTTTTCAAGAAACAACTTAACCCCCTGCTATCCCCAGATCTCAGATGAACCTACAACACGGCAAGAAAGTCGAAAAAGAGCAGCAAAGTCGAACTTCTGCAAAAGCTAGTCACAAATACATGACCATTAAAAAGATGATAATAATGATGGTGCCCCAGCATGGACACAGCCTTTAGGCTGAAACACAAAGAAATCAAAGAATAAAAAATGTGTGTGTGTGGCTCAGTGGTTAGGATATTCGGCTCCCAATCGTAAGGCTATGAGTTCGATTCCCAGTGGTGTGTTGTGTCCTTGGGCAAGACACTTAATTTTACGTTGCTCCAGTCCAGTCAGCTTGCAAAAACGAGTGGTACCTGCATTTCGAAGGGCCAGCCTTTCTATGTCATGCTAATTCTCCCTAAGGGTATATGTATCTGTGGAGTACTCAACCATTTGCACGCGGATCAATTGGAGCAATCGTTGTAGAAACCGCTGAATCTCCCCGAGAACTACGTTAAGGGTACACGTGTCTGTGGAGTGCTCAGCCACTTGCACGTTAATTTCACAAGCAGGCTGTTCCGTTGACTGGAACAACTGGAACCATCGTCGTCGTAACCGACAGAGTGCCATAGATAGATAGATAGATAGATAGATAGATAGATATAGATATGCACACACACACATACACACACAAGCACACAGACATGCACGAGGAGTAGTTAGACAGCCGACAACTGATGAAGGGTCGTTCTTTATGTTACTTGTCCTGTTTTCCATTTGTTTCTCTTGTTTGCGTATTGAACACATTTGTTTTCGTATTTCATGTTGTTTACTTTTGATAACGTGCTGTGCCCATATATGCATATGCATGCATATATATATATATATATATATATATGATTGAACGCCTCGCATCCATTTGCAAATAAGTTTATCTACATATATATATATATATATATATATATATATGTATGTACCTATGTACGAATACATGTGCGCATTTATATGCATGTATATCTATGCATAGACGTGTATATTTGTATTTGAAAATATCTCCTTGAACGGATGGTATTATGTGTAGCCGTTTATATACTCCGTGTACGTAAGCATGTGTGTGTGTGTGTTTGTGTGTGTGTGTCAAAATGTGTGTATGTATCTGTGAGTGTGCATTTGTGAGTAAAAAAACAAAGAGCATGAAATGAAGAATTGCGAACACATATGAAATAAGGGTATTGCCATGGTGATTAATCCTATATCGAACTTGTCTAATATATTATCAATTCACGTCTACGGAAGGTCCTCTTGGAGTTTTCCCGGCGAATATCTTCGACATCGATTCTGCTTCATTTTTTACCATTCCCACTAGCAGCAACAATAGTGAAATATTACGTAATGTGTTTTTTGTAGACAAACGAGTGGAGACCGTACACGGCAAAGAAACAATATTTCTTCCTTAACACTTGGAATGTAGCATTGGTTTTCACACGCACATAGACACACACACGCAAGCAGGTACGCACTCACACACACATACACATACATGCATGCATACCTATATATATATTAGTGTTTGTTTTTTCATTTTCAGTTATAATGAAAACAATTTCACATTAATCTGATGGGTTACTCTGTTTTTGTAGATTACAAATGTATTATTCTTAAACAAGATACAATATTCTTATTTAAGAATTGTGTGTGTTTGTGTGTGAACAACATTCTTGTATTAGTATATATATATATATATATATATATATATATATATATATATACGAGTAAAAATAAATACAAAAAAAAGGGGTTTTGTATGATTGTGTATAGAGGAATATATTTTGTTTAAAAGAGTTCCAACACTGTCTGTTTTTTATGTTTTATTTATATTCCTGCAAAACCAATGTGGGATATAGAATATGGAATATACAATATATAATATAAAATAAAAATGGATGGTACAATGAAATAAAGTATT
>NC_068981.1:237159-240999 GCF_001194135.2 Octopus bimaculoides | reverse complement strand
TTGTCTGTGAATCTTGCTCAGCGGAACTTGTACTTTCGGTATTCTGAAATCACATCGTTCACACTATCCCGTTCGCGAAACTTTTTTTTCCACGAGAGTTCTGGACCCCAGTTATGAACTCATTTGCATACAGCCACTCAGAGCTCAAGTGTCAAACTAATTTATGAGCGCATAACAAGTGATGGGCGATAAGGTAAGGAATGACCATGCTTCTTTTCTCTTTTAAGAATGCTTGTTGTTCTTGTTCTTGTTTCAACCATGGCTGCCTCTGCGTAGTTATTTGTGTTATTGTTTACTTTGTAAAACAGTAAGGGGAGAGGGTTGCTAGCACATCACCCTCTTCCCACATTTTCCCCATCCACATCTTTACCATATGGGACCCTAACAAAATCCGATAATTGGTATAGATGCAAATTTATCTAATTACTTGTCTCCTTCTCAAATCAGGCATAACTTGGTGATCGGTCGACTTACAACATCGTTCTTCGTCTTGAGTTTACTCGGTAGAGTGTATTTGTTCACTTGACAACGAAGCCAAGGTGAGCTCTGATTGGCTGTATCCAAAGTTCATTACTTAGATCCAGAACTCTCGTAGGAAAAAAAAAATTTGCATCCCGTTCTCGAATTATCTCGTTTGAAATTTGCTCTCGTAATGATATTCCCAGCGTGGATCTTACCCGGGCCCTTAGCATCGTAGCCAATCGATGTTCTATCCTCTTCCTAATATCCCACGTCTCACTTGCGCAGGCAGAAGTGTGCTACTGGAGAGTTTGTCAATTACAATTTTACAATTATAATACTTTTTTGCTAGATTTCATGAATTATTTCTTACTAATCCCGCTGATGGTGGACATAGGCATAATTGGTACTTATTTAATCGATTTTGATATGAAACAGTTACGCACTGGGGTCAATGTAATAGACGTACTCCTTCCCCGCAAATTTCAGGCCTCGTGCCTATAATAGAAAGTGTAATTGTTTCATATCAAAGCACAAGACCAGCAATTTTGCTGGGGTCGGAAATAATTGATGACTTCGACTCCAGTACATTTTATTTATTTATTGTTTTTTTTTTTTTGCTTTTTAATTTTTTTTTTTTTTTTTGCTTTTTTATGGGAAACTGAAAATAATCATCCTGCTCCGAGGCGGCATATCTCTCATCTTGGATGCGATCTAACTTGCAAAGATGGTTTCTCCTGCAATAACCTGGTGAACCCAGCGTCATCACTCACACCCAGGTTTAACCACCCAACAAGTGTTCAAAGTTTAGAAAGCTGACATGTTACTGGTAGCTCACCGCTAGATTACTTTTCGTACCTAAAGAGCTAGAAACGTTCAGTGTTCAGAACTGGCCCCCGAGCCAATTCTATTCTCAGTTTGATCGGGATAGGGACGGCCATCTGCACTAAAGAGCTCTGTGCGAAGAAACAGCTCTTTTAGAGCATCTTCGTTGCCCATTCTTTTGGATAATGTATTTGTCATTTCATTTGCTGGGACTACGATTCGCTGTAAAGTATTTCCCAGTGGCCGAGTGGTCAAGGAGATCACTTTGCAACCATGTAGTGTCGGGGTTCAGTACCACTACGTGGCACTGTGGGCAAGAAAGAAAGACTACTCTTCTGAGACGCGTTTCTTCCTGTTGGTGTGCTGTTAGTCTGCAGATCCATGCTTGAGGATTTCCCTGTTTTTATTGGTCCTGTTTCAGGTTACTCCGCTTGTTGTCCTCATAAGATTTGGGACGGGCAAAGCTGCAGCTCTTTCCCTTTTCTCCATGCCGGCAGGTGCCATTTAAGTAAAATTTACATACAACCTGGCCTCCATCAGTTTCTGTCTTTGTGCTTCTTCGTTTTTCCTTTTGGCGTTTTGAGCTTTTGTCATTGTTCTTGTCCTTCCTGTAACCTTTGGCATCAGTTTTCAGGCCATCATTTTTCTTGGCTGTGTCAACTGATAACTCTGTTTTTCACTACAATCCAGCTTTGACTGTTTTCATTGCAATAGAGAAAGACTACATAGAGTTCCTTATTAGTAGAGAGGGTTAAAAATTAAACTGTCATCTACGGAAGTTGAAGTAGATGAGGGAAGAATAGCAAACAAATTGGTCCAGGCTCTTGTTAAAATACTTCAACAGTTAAACGCATTTATACGAAACAAATTCAATTATTTTCTTAGCAGATAATTGAGAACTCAAATTTCTTACGAGAGTCACGAAAGCGTTTTAATGACTGCAGACTATTGCTTTTGTAAATTAGATTTCTATTCTCTTGTTAGATCGGTGTTTCTAAAGTGATTAAAATGAAAAGCAAACCATAACCATACGAGTTTAGAACTATCCTTTAAATCTTATAACAAGACAACCGGCATTAATGATTTGAAAAATGTATGTAAATTTGATCGCGTAGGAAATGTTATAAATTATATGAATTCATTTTCACAATTTCATACGTTGTTTAAAGCGGCCAGCTGACAGAGTCGTTCCCGCGCCGGAAAAAAAAGGCTTCGCTTCTATACTTTGCCAGTCGTCCTTTCGGGGCCGATAAAATAAGAACCAGTTGAAGACTGGGGGAGATGTAATCGCCTTATCCCTTCCATGTAATTGCTGGCCTTGTGTCAAACATTTATATGTTGTTAAGGCGGCGAGGAGCTGGTAGAAGTGTTAGCATGCCGGACAAAATGCTTAGCGGCATTTCGTCCGTCTTTACATTCTAAGTTTAAATTCCGCCGAGGCCGCCTTTGCCTTTCATCCTCCCGCGATAAAGCAGTACCAGCTCAACACTGGGGTTTGATGGAAACCAGTGCTTCTCAAACTATCAGATGTGATGGACCGACAGTTTGTTTTTTTCCTAATATATCAGGGACCGGTAATATATCTTAGTAATGTTAATTTATACCGGAAACAATATATATAATGAATATAATAAAAGTTGACAATTGTTTTTTATCTTATGTTTATTTTGTAAACAAATAATACAATATTACATAAGCATTTTATAATGTTTCTTTCTTTTCTGGAAACTTTGGAGTTCGATGTAAACCAGTGCTTCTCAAATTATCTGATGGCACACGGACCCGCACCGGTCCGTGGACCACCACTTTGAGTAGCACTGATGTAAATGACTTACTCACCTAGTACTATAATTGCTGGCATCGTGCCAACATTTAAAGCCATTATTGTAGTTAAGAAGGCGACAGATAAATTGAAGAGACAGTTTTTCAAAGCAGCTGTCGAATCTGTGCTTGTATATGGATCTCAGACTCAGGTACATACTGGACGGTGCCTACACCAGAATGTTACTTTCAGTGCTCAACATCTCTTGGAAGGAGCACCCACCAAAACAACGGTTATATGGGAATGTACCAACTTTCTCGTCAACCATCCAAGAGAGGAGATTGAGGCTTGCTGGCCACTGATGGAGAAGTAAAGAACTTGTGAGTTAAGTGTTGCTATGGACACCAAATCATGGCACAATAGCGACTGGAAGACCACGGAAGACGTATATACAACAGCTTGCAGAAGATATAGCGAAAGGGAGTAAAATAATAAGGAGATGGAAAGAAAGAAGGAAAAAGAATCATAAAAGTTCATAGTTCAACTTTCCGAAGTTATAGAAACAAGAGCATGAGTCCTTAGGTTCAATCCTGCTTAGATTCTCGTGGGTTAAAATCCGGATATAGTAGACATCCAGAGAAAAAAAGACGCGAACATATCAACGTTCAATATATATATATTCGAAAAGATATTCGAAGGAATGATCACGTAATTGTAGTTTATAGAATTCAATATAAGTAGTCAGGAAAATTAAGAGCTAATGAGAAGCATCAAGACGCTGTGTGTGTGTGTGT
>NC_068981.1:232105-234605 GCF_001194135.2 Octopus bimaculoides | reverse complement strand
GCTTTAGTCGGCTCGAGGCTATAGTAGAAGACACTTGCCCAAGATGCAACGCATTGGGACTGAACCCAGAACCATGTGGCTGGTAAGCAAGCTATTTCCTTTATGTATGCCAGCTACTAACTTTATGTATGCATGTATGTATGTATGTATGTATGTATGTACGTATGCATGTATGTACGTGCGTATGTACGTACGTATGTACGTACGTATGTATGTATGTATGTACTTACGTATGTATGTAGAGAGGGCGGGAGAAATAAAAAAAATATATATATGTTTGTATGTATACATACAGACACACTCACACATACACACGAAATTTTGTATGTTTGTATATTCTGATTTTGGCTCTTCCATTTGTAATTCTATTCCGTGTTTCCGTGTTTCGAAATTCTTCGCTACTAAAACGATTCTATTTTTAAAATCTTCAACAGCGCATTGATCTCTATTCATTCAGTTTCTGTCCTAATCTGTGAATTTTTTACTTTCACGATAAAGTCTCCAGCCAAGTGTATCTTTAATCTCTGTCAAAGCTGCGCCATCATTTATCTATCTAAACTTGACGTAGAAGCCATTTAGTCGTTTGTTTGTTTGTTTGTTTGTTTGCTGGATTGTTTGTTTGTTGAATATTTTCTTCTTTAATTTCATGATGCAAGTTTCGTTCATTACAAGTTTCTAATGAACCAATCACTGATTTATTACAATTCTGACGACAGCAATGACAACGAGGCTGTAACTCATGCATACATAAATACATTCATATGTATATACACACACATACATACATACATTTCTAAAGATATATTTTTACACACACACACATATATACACATGCAAATGCTAATGTGCGTGTGTATATATATATATATATATATATATATATATATATATATATATATATATATATATATATAAATGTATGATTATTTTTTCTATGTGTACAAATAACACGGAAAAAATAAATAGTTACCACGGTAGCAAAAGTTCACATAAGTACCAAGGATGTAACAGCCGACTTATAGAGGTAGAAATTCCAGAGTTTAGTGAAATGTTTTCGTATTACATAGATAAATAAATAAATAAATGCAGTTAAACGCTGGTGTTATTCAAATCTTTATACTTCCGACATATGTTTCGAAGAAAACATTGATATTATTCCAGAAGGGATAAAATGATGTAAAACAACGCAATCTCTTAACTGAATGTGATTACTGCATGTGCAGTAAAGAGTGAACAGTTAAGTCAGAAGCACTCCAGTTACCAAAGGGAAAAGCCGATACTATTCTGAAAGGAATTACAGCTGTTTTAGATGAATACAATTTATGGAACTGTGTATAGATAATTGTCGCTGATATAACGAGAGTGAACACTAGAAGAAAAGAAATGGCATTGTCATTCAGTTGCAAAGGCTGTTTGCTCAAAAACGTTTCAAAGAACTGAAATTCATTGGTTGTCAGCATCATATCCTTGACAGAGTTCTTCGTGTTGTAACGGATAACGAACTTGGAGAAAAAAAGGTCATCTTCCAACATTGAATACACATTCATCTCAGAGCTTCTAAGAAATTACGAGAAACTCCAGGCTAATTTCAACAATGGTGAAGAACAGATTACTGATCAGCAGGATGGCAAGATGACATGAAATTTCTATTGTATTTGACCAGAGTTTTTCGTTTTTTGTTTCTTTTGAAGAAACCGGAAAATTTTCTACTGTAAAGTTTCCAAAAACACCCAACTTAAGTTATGCAAGTAATTCTCGAGCAATACTAGCTCTTTTGGCATTTATTCTTCTATCAGAGAAAAGAGTTTGGCTTCTCAATGTTTGTCGATTCATCTCTTACAGCTGGGCAGATTTTGGTTTACTGACCAAATGTTCAATGCACATGATTATCAGAAGTTATGTGGTAGCCTGCAAGTTCATAAAAAAAAGCATTGAACTCTGTAAAAACTTCTGAAGTCGAGAACCATCAAAACTGGAAACTTCCAGAACAAAGAGTGCAGAACAGGCAATCAAGTGTCTTCAAGATCTTTATGATGTTTGTAAAAAGAAAGAGAAACTTCAGCTTCGATTCATTTTATCTAACAAAAAATATTAATTCTGTGTTTAAAAATTTGCTAACATTCAGCACTCTTATACAGTTATTTAACATTGGAATTAAACCTATAAAGTTAAAAATATGTATTGCTTTTAATTTTGTATGTTATCGAATGCTTGTAATGGCCTCTGTCTTAAAATAGCCGAGTTTGAACCTTTGCATAGAGCAATTTCAATCCAGTAATCTTAGAAATGTATAAATACACTTTTATCTCTCTTGCGTTTACAAGGGTTTAGGCAGCGGAAATACTGGTGCGAAACTAGTGCCACCTAGTGATTATAGTTTTAGAATACCACAACTCCGAAACTACTTCAACTAGAAAGCTGAAATTTCAGATATACTATTTCTGCATTGTATTGAGTCAGCGCACCAGGTTTGGTAAAATCTTGAGCAGGCGTTATGAAC
>NC_068981.1:231080-231453 GCF_001194135.2 Octopus bimaculoides | reverse complement strand
ACACACACACACACACACACACACACACACACACACACACACACACACAAGTGAGTGGACAAACGAAAGACACTGGCACCCAACACATTGAGCAGATGTCAGAAGTTACATATATTGTTGAGTAATAGTTTGAACCAACTGCATACGACTTGAAGCTTCGTAGGCGAGTAGGACGGACCCATCTCATCAGATGTGCAAACGTGTCTTCTCCAGTTATCTGATGTGATAGGTCCGTCTTGCTCGCTCTCGCATAGAGAGATGAATCAAACTCCTAAATGTATATGTATGGGCGTTTCTGTGTGTATACATACATATATATACATATATTCACATACATACATGTATATATATATATATATATATATATATATAT
>NC_068981.1:229058-230980 GCF_001194135.2 Octopus bimaculoides | reverse complement strand
GAACCATGTGGTTGGTAAGCAAGCTACTTACCACACAACCACTCCTGCAAAGTCTATAATCTTTATTTATTTTGTCTTCTATGATCATATCCGGTCTTTTTGCTTCAGTAGTATGACCAGTCTTCTTGGGGAAGTCGCTTAAAATCCAATAATTATTATTATCTTCATTGTGAAGGCTATAATCTCAACTCCTTCCTCCACATTAAACTAACAAAAACAATATGGCTACCTTTAATGAAGCAGTTTTGTGCAAGATTCTTCCTAATTAGCTTTCATAGATTTGTCATTTAATCCCGTTTGGCGTCGATTCAATTATTATGTGAGAAGATAATCTGGTAATATCATGACTGTAACATTTACAGCAGTCAGTTCAGGAGTTAATTAGAGGCAGATTAAATAATTAGAAGTCAAATTTCAAAGTAATACCAATAACGGTTTAGCTGGCTGCTTTAAATTCCATCCAGAAAGGAGCAAAGCGTAAAACAATTGCGTCGGTTCGCGTCGTTTGTATCCGTTTGTGCTTCTCTTTGCACGTTTCATGGCGAGCGTGTGTATTTGCGTTAATACTTGGGTGTCAATATAACTATTATGAATTGCTATTAGGAAAGAAAAAAAATATTGATTTTTATGTATATTTACATTTAACTCACGTATCTATTAAATCCTCATGTTTTAAGAATATTCATGCATGAGGTTTAGTGCTTCTCGATCACTTGTGAGTGTACATATATAGTGTGTGTTTGCTTGAGTGTGTGTATAGATATATACGCACATGTGTATGTGCTTGTGGGTGTGTGGTTAATAAGAGATAGAAGATATGAGCATCTTTACTGATCACTACAATTGCTTCGACCAATCTAGCATCGGTCTTCCATAGCTGGGATATTATACAACTGGTTTAGATGCCTCTCCTCAGGTGATTTCAAGAGGTATCACGTTTAAGTAAACTCTATTTCGCAAGATTTCTTCTTGGTCTTCGTTTTATAAAGACTGCAAATTAAGATACACAGCTTCATTTCTATAGAAGATCCATCATAAAGATCTTGTCTTTTTTCTGCTCTACAGAAGCTTTATTTCTTTGATCTGTTCACATATGGCTTTAACTTTTTCGGGCCTTTTACTTGATGTTATAAGCGATGTTGTTCCTCGATTTCCAGTTGGTCTGGTGTATTTGAAGTGACCTTAGACTATACACAAGGCCATACAGTTTTTGTTATTATTATTATTAATGTTCTTAAGGCGGTAAGCTGGCTGATTCGTTAGCACATTGAACGAAATGCTCAACGGTATTTCGTCTGTCTTTACATTCTGAGTTCAAATTCCGCCGAGGTTGACTTTGCCTTTTACCCTTTCGGAGTCGATTAAATAAGTACCAGTGACGCACTGCGATCGATATAATCGACTGCATCCTTTCCCCAAAATTTCAGGCCTTGTGTTTCTAGTAGAAAGAATTATTATTATTATTATTGTTGTTGTTGTTGTTGTTGTCGTTAAGGCAGCCAAATGACAAAATTGTTAGCACGAAATACAAAACGGTATTTTGTCTGTCTTTACGTTCGGAGTTCAAATTTCGCCGAGGTCGACTTTGCCTTTCATCCTTTCGGCGTCGATAAATTAAGTACCAGTTGCGTACTAGGGTCGATCTAGTTGACTGGCCCCTCCCCCAAAATTTCAAGCTTTGTGCCTATTGTAGAAAGAATTATTATTTCAAAACAAAGAAAAACAAACACGAAAATGAAGAGTGAGTGAATAAGAGTTTCGGCTCCCAGTGCAGGGCCGGTCTATATTTACCAATCCCAAAGAAATGAAAAGTAAAGCTGACTACAGCGGGAATTGAACTCAGAGTTAGGCAGGCAAAACAATTACCCGCAAAGCAATCTATCCGACACTCTACCGCAGTGGTCCTCAACCAGAGTCCATAT
>NC_068981.1:225569-226272 GCF_001194135.2 Octopus bimaculoides | reverse complement strand
CGAGCGTCAAACTAACACATCCTTTTGTTGTTTACACCACCTGTCCTCGTCTGTTGTTTTTTTTTCGTACATTCTCCCATTTATATATATATATATATATATATATATATATATATATATATACACACATACATACACACATATATATATACCAAATCCACTTACAAGTCTTTGCTCAGCTTGAGGCCATAGTAGAAGACAGTTGCCCAAGGTGCCACGCTATTAATTTGACCATAGTTGAGAGCAGGATTAAAGACAGTTGAAAGAAAACGTCCTCCATATACCAGAAAGTTCTCCAAATCCATCCGGACCTTCGCCTGCACACTGCCGCCATCTTGATGGTATATACATGAAACGAACCACCGTTACTTACATCACTCCCCTCCCGCCAGTCACGGATTGAACTTGCCTCTGGAATTACCGTTCTTTCAGCTCTAAAATATTTTGCGTTGTTATGATGCGAGTCCGAAATATCATTCATTTATTCATTTACTTGTTTCAGTCATTTGACTACAGCCATGCTGGAGCACTGCCTTTAGTCGAACAAATCGACCCCGGGACTTATTCTTTGTAAACCTAGTACTTATTCTATCAGAGCCTTTTGTCGAACCGCTAGCTTACGGGTACGTAAACACACCAGCATCGGTTGTCAAGTGAAGGTAGGCGGACAAGCATAGACACCCACACACACACACACACATAT
>NC_068981.1:219330-225411 GCF_001194135.2 Octopus bimaculoides | reverse complement strand
TGTGTGTGTGTGTGTGTGTGTGTGTGTGTGTGTGTGTGTGTGTGTGTGTGTTATGTGGCTAGCAGTATAAAAAAAGACTAACAGTTTCATGTCATAAGGCAGATATTCTGCTTTCCCCGGATATTTTAGTGATAACCAGTTACTTGAACGATCGTCACAGTTGGTCATCGACGTAATTGTTCATACGGTGTTAATTTCGTGAACAAATTCTAACGGTTACTGGGGCAACTGTAAATAACCTAAATTGCTGGCTACAGAAGAACAGTTGCCTCATTGCTGAAACTTTTATTTTTATTTATTTATGTATTTCAATATTCTAGTCCACAACGAACATGGACAGATCAAACAGCCTGGTAAGAGTCCAAATGTGATTTCAGATTCGAAACTAGTTCATGTATTTCTGTCTAGAAATTTTAATATATTTCTGAATCAATAATCGTTATTTTCTTTACACACCAGCGTTCATTATTATGAAAATACAAGCCTAGAATCACGATATATGTATTTGTGTGTATGCATGTACATATGTGAATTTATGTATGTTTATAGGTTTCCATATGTGTGTGTGTGCGTGTATGTGTGTCTATTAATATTATCTTTAACGTCATCCTTTCAATGTAATTTACGAGAACTTTTATTTATTTATTATTTATTGTCCATTACAACTCGAGCACTTTTAAAAATAAATATTAAATATTTCTAAAAAGAAAACTTTATCGTTTAACCACCCGTCGAGAATTTTCGAATTAAATGTAATTTTTAAATTCCCTACCGTGTTTAAATTTTGCAAAGAAACAAAATGTAATTAGTCAAATATTGGTTAGAGGTAAAATATGGGAATGTTACACAGGTGTTGGGACTCGTTAAAAGTTATTAGTCCAAAGTGAAGAATTTTGTTTTCGTAGTTAAATATGCGTTTAGATATTTATGCCTTTATATGTGTGATAGTAAAAATGAGATACGGTCCATGATATTTGACGGCACTAATATAATATAATATAATACAATATAATATAATATAATAATGAGACTGAAATGGGTTTTTCTTTTTTTTTAGGCTGAATAAATAATTGCGTTGGAAACATATTTGATATCACATGCATGGCTGTGTGGTTACAGAGATAATTTTGTAAGCCTGTAGTTTTCAGTTCGATGTTACTGCGTTGAATCATAGCCTCAAATTATCCATTGCCTTGTGAGTGTATTTGGAAACAAAGCAGCATCAACTGTGAGTGTAGGGGCTCATATGTGAGCGACAGTTATGGGTGCAACGAATGTATTTGAAGGCATTGTGTGTGCCAGTCTTATCCTGGTGTTGTTTTCGCCTCGAATGCGCTTTCTTTAGCATCAAACTTCTGCCTCACCTCTCGTCTTATCAGTCTACCCCTATATCTACCCATATACTCGCCAATGAGGGTAATCACTCACCACAGCCACAATCAGAGTTCGTGTAAAGTGATTTCATGTTTCTCTTGCAGACATTTTTTGAAAATAAAGATGGTCTCCCTTGTATTCCCTTGCCGGAAACTAGCTCGCCATACAGAATGCCTTTCGGTGTTCTCCTATATGACAGGCGATGTAGCCTAACCAGGGGTAGACATCATTTTGGGCGTAGGATAAGGCGGTAAAACATCCTGGCGCGATACAGGACCTCATTGTGGGTGACTTGGTTAGTCAACTTGCTGTCCAGGATCCGTCTTGGGTTGCATAAACGGAAGGCGGTGAGACACCACTCCAAGGTTCCAATAAATTTTAAAAACTTACGTAAATTTTATTCACATCTTCAGAAGTAATCCACACCCCTACAAAAATATTACCCCACCCCCACCTTGGAAAACACTGAGGTAAACCAATTCATTCCACTTTTAAACTATTTATACTCACTTATTGCCAACATCATTATAACGATTCTTCCATGTACTATAAACCAAGGGGAGGTAACCCTTCACTCGGTTTCACATTTGAAACCGACCCACGTCAAAGTTCTCAAATTACCCATTTGAAGATGAGAACAGTTTAAACCTTAAGACCATAATTGTAATTTATGGTCATAAGTATGTCTTGATTTCAGCGATCCATTACATCGAAACAAATTTATTTTCGCCATCATATACTGGTTTTATTTCATTTTGGAGGTGCATGGCTTAGTGGTTAAAGTATTGGGCTCGGGTCGTGAGTTCGATTTCCGGCGGTGCGCTGTGTCCTTGAGCAAGATACTTTATTTCACTCAGCTGGCAATAATGAGTTGCACTTCTATCTCAAAGGGGCCAATCTTGTCACACTCTGTGTCACAATGAATCTCCCTAAGAACTACATTAAAAGTATGCATGTCTGCGGAGTGCTCAGCCTCTTGCACGTTAATTTCACGAGCAGGCTGTTCCGTTGATCGGATCAGCTGGAATACTCGTAGTCGTAACCGACGGAGAGCCATACCGCTTTGTTTTATTAATCAAGAGTCATAATATGTAGTAATTAATGATGTCATAGTCGCACCTTTATCACAGCCAATTATTATTTAGCATTTGTTCCACCCAACCATCAACATACAAAGAAGCCTGCTTAGTATTTACCGTGGTATGTTGTTGTTGTTGTAGTTGTTGAAAATTCAATGTGAATTTAAGACGTTGTCAAGGTTAGTTATCCTTTACCGCGTGCCCAGCCAAGTGCAATAATTTTAGATGCTCGTCACATTTACGATTAATTAGCTTGTTGTTATTATTATTACTACTATTATTATTAATAGAAAATTTGAATCTATATTATAGAAGTGCAATTTTGTAACTCCTTCTGTAATAGCTGTTCGATGGAAAATAACGTGGCACTCCGTCGGTTACGACGACGAGTGTTCCAGTTGATCCGATCAACGGAACAGCCTGCTTGCGAAATTAATGTGCAAGTGGTTGAGCACTCCACAGACACGTGTACCCTTAACGTAGTTCTCGGGGATATTCAGCATGACACAGTGTGACAAGGCTGACCCTTTGAAATACAGACACAGCAGAAACAGGAAGAAATAGTGAGCAGCTTTAGCTCAATAAACATTCACAACGCCCGGTCTGGGAATCGAAACCGCAATCCCACGACCGCGCGTCCGCTGCCCTAACCACTGGGCCATAACGCCTCCACGATGAAAAACAGACAAATAAACAAATGTTATATTTTCATAAAATTACACGAATTTTAGTTGATAAAAAAATATAGTCTTGAACGCCGCTACTTTACCATGTATAAGGGATACTTAAAAACAAAAAAAGTGAAGGCTAGCATTTTGAGGTAACCTTTCTGTAAGCATTGTATTCATAAATTAAAATATATTGGCTATAAATTTTGAGACAAGGCCAGCATTGTCGGAGGCGGTAAGTTTTAATTACATCGACCCCAGTACTGGGGTCGATGTAATTAATACAATATATCAACCTCGAAAGCATGAAAGGCAAACTCGACGCCAGCGGAATTTGAACTCAGAACGGGTAGATGGAAAAAATGCAGCTAAGCATTTTCTCCGGCGCAAAAACGATTCTACCAGATCACTGCTTTAATATACATGGTGTCCACAAAGTCTGGGTACATGGAGATTAACACACTTAAAACAAAATTTTAATTATAATGTTACTATTTAATTGTTTATGTCATGATTTTATTTACTCCGCGTACCCAGACTTTGTGGACACTCTATATTGAATATCGTAGATTCAAATTCTATGTTCTACATATTATCTTCAAAAACCATTCTTTTATCTTTTATTTGTGTCGGTCATTGCTCTGCTGCCACGCTAGGAGCCATCTGGAAGAGTTTTGCAGGACAAATCGATCCAATATTTCTTTTGAGTATCGATCTCTTTTGTCGAATCACTGTTAAGGGAGACATAAACAAACCAGCACCTGTCGTCACGCGGTAGTGGGAACAAAATATGCATACATATATAAAAACTCACATATACATACGCACACATACTCTCACAAACGCGCACATATGTATGTATACGACGGACTTCCACAGTCTCCGACAACCAAATTTACTTACAAGACTTTGGTCGGCCCAGGAACTATAGTAGAGGACACTTGCCCAAGGTGCCACGCAGTGGTACTGAACCCGGATCTTTTTTAAAACGGGGGCCACATTTTTCATTAACGAAACACTTTGAAACTTGGAACACTGGTAGAATGTGTCATATAAAACATCTTTTTCTCTTAGTCTTCTTTTAAAAAAAAGAAATCCCTAAGTTATTCCATGTTAAAGTTGTCGTATTTCTGTAATTTCAACCAATCACTGACGTCCATTCAGCCGATATACATTAAGTGCCGACTACATAAACAAACGATTCTGAAACAATTCTATCGGTGATAGGGTTAGGGTTTGGGTAAAACAGCAAATTTAAAAAGAAAAAAGCAAATAAAACGAAGCTATGGCTTAATCAGCCAAAGGAGTAAATGTAAACAACTGAATACTTGTCAGTGATTGGTTGAAATTATCGAAATAAGACAATTTTTTACATGAAATAAATTCGAATACAAAAGTATTTTTCTGTTCTATAACACAAAATAGATAAGTATACGAAGTTTGAAAGTCTTTCGGTACCAAAAACACTACGTAAAACATTAATGAAAAATGTGGCCCCCGTTTTAAAAAAGATCCCTGAACCCGAAACCACCACCGTGGTTGTAAAACAAGCTTCTTAACCATACAATCACGCCTGCGCCAAGGTGGCGAGCTGGCAGAAACGTTAGCACGCCGGGCGAAATGCTTAGTGGTATTTCGTCTGCCGCTACGTTCTGAGTTCAAATTCCGCCAAGGTCGACTTTGCCTTTCATCCTTTCGGGGTCGATTAAATAAGCACCAGTTACACACTGGGGTCGATATAATCGACTTAGTCCGTTTGTCTGTCCTTGTTTGTCCCCTCTGCGTGTACTCTATCCAGATTACAGGTTTAGGTTTATATCTGTAATTATTTGGGTACTGGGATATGTAATACTGCCTAAATACCAATCTTGAGAAATTAGGCTTCTCAAAACCAGAAAGGAGAAATTTGATTCGAAGACTACAGATCCAATCCATCACTGGAACTGTAAATATCTGTAAAACTTTCTACAAGTTTATCATTTAAATATATACCATTCTGCCTAAACAATGGATTTACAAATACATTATCCCTACATTCACTCTCTATTTACTATCTTATGTAAACTAACTATTGCTTAACCAACCTCTCACACCGTCTCCGATGAAGGGAAAAAATAAATATCCCGGAAACATCTGTAAGACCTTCTATTTATAAATGTTCTATATTATACACAGCCTTGGTCTTTTATCTCATTACGAAATCCTTATATTCACACGCTGATATATGACCTACGTTGGACCCCTTATTCACATAATCACCGAACCTGGAGCTTAACATATCTTCCAATAATAATAACTCACCCACCAGCATACGCAACCCTCTAGCCTCCTACACTTGTAACTGTCGCTCCGGGACTATCTGACTGCTTCAAACACATTGCGTAAGATACAACGTAATATATAAATGCACCGTGAGAAATCTATTACATAACTCTAGTGCTACATACATAAGTGCAACTAAAAACTTCAAACATCGGTACGCAGCCCATTTGCACTCTTTTAGATACGACAAACAGTAAATCTACAACATTAGCCAATCACATTCATCACCTCAAAAGCACAAATACCCAATATACTTTAAAATGGTCCATCTTAGATTCTGGAACTCCATACCAGGGCCAGCGCTCCAACTGCAAGCTTTGCCTAAAGGAGGCGTTCCATATTTTAAAATACAATTCTCCCACTCTACTTAATCGATATAACGAAGCGTTTAGTAACTGCAATCACCGCTCTTTCCATACATTTAAATTTTATCACAAGCAAAAATGCACAAACGATCACGCAACATAATCGCTCGGCTCCCCACAAGGCAACCTATTCGACCTGGCAAAAACATCCATCTTTTACCACCTTTTGAATAGGCTTATTTCCTTTCGATCATATCACCACATATATATATCCCCAAATCTATTTCCTCTACACTCTAATTCACAATAACACCACCACCGCATACAGACTAC
>NC_068981.1:218917-219320 GCF_001194135.2 Octopus bimaculoides | reverse complement strand
AATCTATTTCCTCTACACTCTAATTCACAATAACACCACCACCGCATACAGACTACGTCGTTTCTTTCAATCCCATTCCACCGTCTGTAAATAGGTTTGGCTGCATTCTAGAACATGATACTACTAACTACCTTTCCCACCCATCTCTCCCTTTATTTCTGTCCTTGGTTTATTACTCATACCCCCACCACTTATATACTACATACGCGCATTCCTTCCTACTCACTAAACCTTTTAACCTCATCCCCCCCCCATTCCTCCTTCACTCTATATGCTCATCCCCTCTATCCTGTAAGATCAACTGACCATAAAAATATACCGCTACCATTCTCCACCTCAATCTTTCCTCTACCCCCTTTCCCATTCTGTCTTCATGACTTGACCTAATTACCCCACGCTCACT
>NC_068981.1:216484-218692 GCF_001194135.2 Octopus bimaculoides | reverse complement strand
TTCAGCGCATCACACTCTATATCACTTCATACTAAAACTATCCGCCTATGGATATAATAATCAATTCCTTTATTTTTTCTGTCTCCGATGAAGGGAAGTACTGGATCTTCCCAGAAACAGCTGTAAGACTCTATCCATAAAATACTTCTCCAACCTTACCATTGCTCTCTTTATCTTTTTGTTTTTATATATTTACATATACACACGCTAATACACGACCTATAATCCCCAATCCTGTTCATACAACGACTGGGGCAAAACTAGTCGGTATACAGCACTTACTCGGTATTACCTGTATCCTCCGGGGTTTGGTTAAATCCAATACTCTCCTCAACCTTATATATATATATACCGTTGCTATTATGCAAAAGTGTCGTAAGACCTGCACCTGTTAAACATAAATCTTCGAATTAAATGGTTTTCTTTTACTGTCAGGTGACTTTTGGCCGTATATATATAGTTAATTATTACTTTATGACGTATCGGAATTTATAACATTTCAAATGATGTTGCTTAATGTAATCACGTGCACAGCTATAGATTTGTAAAAGTAAAGTATGACTGTTTGTTCGGCCGAGACGTGCCTCCACAAGTTCTTTTGTTTTTACAACTTGACCCGGTTTTACCCGTCCCTGCTTGAAAAATTTAAATATTTACCGAAGATCTGTTGTGAGATTTGTACCAAATACAACCTTTATAACAACGACCACAACAACAGCAGCAGCGGCAAAACCAACAACAACAACAGGAACGGCAGCAGGAACAACAATAACGACCATAACATTAATTGCTTTATTGTAAATATATGGTGTGTGTGTGTGTGCATGAATGTGTGATGGTGCGCGTGAACATGTGCATGTATGAAAGAGAGGGAGGGAGGGAAAAGAGAGAGAGAGAATGTTCGTAGTTTTGTATGCAGTGTAAATTAACGAAATATAAGCAAATGAACGAAATAACACATATATAGAACTGATAATTTAACAATAAATGCCGCAATAATTATTAGAGAGAGACAAATAATTTTATATTTTACCTTACAACTGCTGCGATAATTACTAACTCGTAACGGAACAGTCAATATGTATTGTTTTACTGGAAATGAGAATAAAATTTCGTATTCACACTGGCCAGCCCGCGCTTCACGCATGTCAATTGTCCACTGAGTATCTAACACAAGCAGCACACAACAAGGACAAAGAGACAAAAATAACACGTGTTAATTTTTTTTTTTCTATAAACGTTCAATGACGTTAACTGGAGTGTTGGAGTTCGAGTAGACGTCATTCCACCTTTTTCATTTATCATTACCATTCTTTTCATTCCATTTTATATTTTTCCTCACTTTTATGCTTTGTCTGACTTTGTGCTGTCCCCTCTGTGTTTCGACCCTGAGTGGTTAATAAAAAAATCAAGTCGTCAGGTATGTATATATATATATGTGTGTGTGTAGATGTGTGTGTTACCTCTCCGACTGTGATCGTCTCTCTACCATATTTTCAATATCTTCCTCTGCAACTTCTACCACCATATCGAGGCTTTGCCCTTGCCAGTTCCTGTGAGGTGTTCTGGAGGACCACCACCGTCTCCTCCATGCCTAGCAGTATGGCAGTCATCAGCCAGGCTACATCCACTTCTGGGGGTATGTCTTCTACCCTAACTCTGGAGGCACGTCTCCCAAGGTATACAGGTAGAAGTACGACTTTGTTTTTAACGGTGTTGCTGAGTGCCGCCTGGTGGTAGCTACCTCCCGGAACTGCACCTCAACTGTTCCAAACTTTTTTCAATGCCTTTTCAACTTGCGCCGTCAACATGACTTCTATTTTCCTGGCTGTTACTGAGTACGTCCTGTAAATAATTGTTTTTTTCGTTTTTTTTCCCTTTAAAACTTCTTGTGTGGGGGGGGGGGCGGAACACCTTCACTTCATTCTCCTCCCTTTTAAGCATTTCTTTGAATTTGCCCAATTCCTCCAGACACACTTCTTCGGTGTTTTCCTTCACCGCCTCTGCGTAATTCTTTGTCTCCATTTTACCGTCGATTTTATCTAAATATTTCACCAATTCTTCCTCAGATGACAAAAAGGCCGAAGAAGGATAGTTCACAAAGTCTGAATAATTCAAGCCTTCACAACTCCTCACCCGACGCCCCTCCATTGAACAAGAGGGAAAACATCGCACCACTAAGACAGCAAAAAAGAAACACGTGTGTTA
>NC_068981.1:213088-216465 GCF_001194135.2 Octopus bimaculoides | reverse complement strand
TTACTCGTAAAGCCAACAAAGCAAGCGTCTTACCACACAGCCACACCTGCATCTATTAACTCAATATATTATCTCCACATTCCGTTGAGGTCGACTTTGCCTTTCATCCTTTCGGGGTCGATAAATTAAGCACCAGCTGCGTACTGGGATCGATCTAATCGACTGGACCCCTCCCTTAAAATTTCGCGCTTTGTGTCTGGAGTAGAAAAGAATGGTTAGCACTCAGCGGTATTTCGTCTGTCTTTACGTTCTGAGTTCAAATTCCGTCGAGGTCGACTTTGCCTTTCATCGTTTCGGGGTCGATAAATTAAGCACCAGCTGCGTACTGGAGTCGACTTAATCGACCGGCGCCCTCCCCCAAAATTTCAAGTGTTGTACCTTGAGTAGAAAAGAATATATTATCTCCACAATTCTCTTCCAGGGGTCGCTGTGTTGATTCTCCGAGTAAGCGAGTTTCCAACAGCCGTAGACAAATACTCATTGTTCTCAGAGAGGACCATAAAAACAGTATTAAAACATTTTAGCTAGTTCTGGTGACCTGGCTGAGGATAATCGATCAGTTAGCATTACTTGGCATATTTATTATCGACCTATTAAGTATCAACTGACTCATTATCGATCGATTATTAGGTATTAACTTACGTATTAAAGGTTTCCATACAAAGTGACATTTCCTGTCCACAGCTGAAAAGTCTTGGCCGGAAGTGATGATGATGACGATGATGATGATTGATGACAATGACGATGACGATGACGAATGATGACGATGATGATGACGATGATGATGACGATGTTGACGACGACGATGACGACGACGACGATGATGATGGTGATGGTGATGCTGATTGGGGGTGTGGTGTGGTGGGGTGGGGTGATATTGATGTAATAAAACGATTTTCTTACTCCATTCTTTTGTTTGTTTGTAATCTTGTATATGGATGTGTGTGCGCGCGTTTGAGTGTGTTTGTCTATGTCTGCGTGTGTATGTGTGTGTATGTGTCTGTGTCTGTTTGTGTGCGTGTGTGTCTCTGTGTGTGTTTGTGTTATATTTAAGTATTGCTGATACCATTTTACCGGCCATTCATATTTCTTATACATACAACCATTACTTCTGAATTTGCTCTCTGTTTAAACTATCATCTTTTTCTCTTTGTTGGTATTCCTCTACGGGACAAGAAAAACAGAAAGAAAAAATATATATTACAATAACATGAGTAATAAACAAAATTTTATTGTCCATTTACATGAACATCAGTCAATTTCAAGACTGAGTTACACATAAAACCATATTTCAACGATTTTCGTTCTCAGTTGCCTAAATCCTCACATATTCATAAGACCTTTTTTCACCTTACAACTTGCGCTTGCTCAAATTGTCAGATACACAGATTTTTCTTTACGAATTTAATACATTACGAAGCATTGAAAATGCAACTTATTGTAAGGATAATATGTATTGGGGTTGTGGGTTAGCTAACAACGGAGGACTGAGCTATAACAGATTGCTTTTCTGTCTGTTTTGTGTTGTTCGGTCTAGCCAATTAGTGGCGTGCTTCATTTTGATATGCCTTGGTGCTTTATGGATCGTAGCTGTGTGGTAAGAAGCTTGCTGCCCAACCACATGTTTCCGGGTTCAGGCCCACTGTGGAAACTGAAAGTGGTAGACGGAAACTAAGAGTTTATGGATGTGTGTTGTGTGTGTGTGTGTGTTTGTGTCTTTGTACCTGTGTTTGTCTCCCACCACCGTTTGACAACCGCTGTTGATTTGTTTACCACCCTGTAACTTAGTGGTTCGGTAAAAAGACACCGATAGAAAGAATACCTGACTTTAAAAAAAATATGCACGAAAGGTCGATTCATTCGACTAAAAATTCTTCAAGGCGCTGCCCCAGCATAGCCGCAGTCTAATGACTGAAACAAGTATAAATTAAAAGATACATAGGTGCAGGAGTGACTGTGTGGTAAGTATCTTGCTTCCCAACCACATGGTTCCCGGTTCAGTCCCACAGCGTGGCACCTTGGGCAATTGTCTTCTAATATAGCCTCAGGCCGAGCAAAGACTTGTAAGTGGATTTGGTAGCCGGAAACTGTAAGAAGCCCGTCGTATATTTGACTAAAAAAGTTGGTACTCCAGCATGGCCGCAGTCAAATGAATGAGACAATTAAAAGAGTAAAAGAGTATCTCATCGGTTTGGATAGGAATGATATAAGCCCTTATTCTATCGACTTAACATTATACTCATTCAGATAATGTTCTTTTCTACTCTAGGCACAAGGCCCGAAATTTTGGGGGAGGGGTCAGTCGATTAGATCGGCCCCAGTACGCAACTGGTACTTAATTTTTCAACCCCAAAAGGTTTAAAGGCAAAGTCGACCTCGGCGGAATTTGAACTCAGAACGTAAAGACGAAATACCGCGCAGCATTTCGCCCGGCGCGCTAACCTCTCTGCCAGCTCGCCGCCTTCTAAAAATAATCATTCCTACTCTAGGCCCAAATGTATATACACATGAATATGTATGTGTGTATGTGTGTGTGTATATATATATATATACACTTATATGCACATATTTGTATGTTTATATATATGTGTGTATATAATTATGTATTGTATATATGTATCCACTGTATGCTTTTTTATGCATACGAACATGAATTTTCGAAAATATATTTTGGTTAAACTCCAAATGTGGAAAAACCATAAATTAAAAACGTCACTAATCACAGGCGTTGGACTGAAATGAAGCCGTTGCCATTGCTTTTTAAAACGATTTCATTGAATTTCAATCAATCTATGTCTTTGTAGTTTCGAATATACGAAATAACATCACTGATTGACCGAGCATCCAGTCCGTTTCTTTCGTCAGACCCTTTGAGTATCAATTAGAAGAAAATCTCTTTCTCAATCAACACGATATCCTGTAATCGAAAATAAATACGAACAAAATATAGGGGCAGGGGTGGCTGTGTGGTAAGTAACTTGCTTACCAACCACATGGTTCTGGGTTCAGACCCCCTGCGTGGCACTTTGGACAAGTGACTTCTACTACAGCCTCGGGCCAACCAAAGCCTTGTGAGTGGATTTGGTAGACGGAAACTGAAAGAAGCCCATCGTGTCGCCATCAATAACACCTACACCGACATTCACATCCTCTCACCATGCCTGAACCACGTGTGTATCGTTGGCGATTTTCTTCCCCCGTCTTCCCTTCCTTTGCACTTTCCTCTATTTCTGAAGAAGAATAAGGCTCGAAACGTTAAATCTTCTTTCTTTCCTTTCCTGATCGTCTGATAATGCAGTACTTGTACCAGGTCCTCGCGTTATTGTTTTTTCTTGTTTGTTCTTCTTTGTTTAGATTCACTATATATATATATATAT
>NC_068981.1:212039-212612 GCF_001194135.2 Octopus bimaculoides | reverse complement strand
GTACTCTATAAAGGTTAACGCGTGCATTCTGTCGTGATACAAACAATATGTGAGTATATGCATGTACATGTATATATATACCTTCTTTTGCCACGTCATGTACCCAGTTATGTATCTATATGTACATGTGGATGAAGGTATATACATACATGTACATATATATGCATATACTCACATATTGTTTATATATATATATGTATATACATATATATATATCATCACGTGATCACCCAGACTACAGGATGTAGTTATACATCGCTGGTCGCAATACACTTCGCATCGTTTTAGCTTTCGAATGATGCCGCCCCCGATGGCAAGGCGAGCAGGCCAACACTCTCCCTGAACAGAAGAGTATTCACAGGGTTACCCATTTAGGGCCGAGTGGACTGGAGCAACGTTAAGAAAAGTGTTTTGCTCAAGTACACGACGCGTCGCCTAGTCCAGGAATCGATCCCATGGTCTAGCGATGGTGAGTGTAATACTCTAACCACTAGGCCACGCACCTTACACACACACAAACGTACATGCACACACACACACACACACACACACACACACACACATATATATATA
>NC_068981.1:208793-211721 GCF_001194135.2 Octopus bimaculoides | reverse complement strand
ATGAAATCCACTCACAAGAATTTGGTAGGCTCGAGGGTATAGAGAAAAACACTTGCCGAGGGAGCTACGCTGTGGGACTGAACCCCAGACGGTATACTTGTGAAACAAGCTTCTCAACCATTCAGCCACGTTCGCGCCTATTGTGGTTTATGTTTCGGCGAATAATGCACAATTTCTGAAAAAGAAGTTTTTCGAAAATGTTTTCATTACACAAATCAGATTTAATAATTAATTTATGGAAAGTTGAAATTGATCCTTCAACTTCTTTCCACTCTGGATAAACTGGAAAATATTTATGAACTTTTGAAATCAAAATAAAATTCTATAAAAGCTAAAAACCTGGACCATTTATCGTCCCGAAGTATTCTTTTGAGATACCAGGCCCATTGTCAGTAATATCGGGACAAACGTCGGCAAATCGGGACGTCTGGATACCTTCCATAGACCTTAAAATGTTAATAGGGTGTAGGAGGTGAAAGATGATCCTAAACAATAACGATGTGCAGTAAATGTATTGCAGAAAAATTACATAATTTTATAATAAATAATCTGGTTATTTTTATTCATATTTATTGAAAATTGTATCGTTTTAAACTATCAATTTTATATCAAAAATGGATGAGCCATGAGATGTTATTTAATAAATTGTATATTAATAAGAGAAAATATTAGTTTTAGAAGCTACACATTAATAACAGCACCGAGTTGGATTTTTTAAGACATTGATTTAGTAATATTGGAACATGTAGTTAAAAAAATAATTGCTACTAATATGTAGTCAGTTAAAATATATTTTTGAATTTGTCTAAAATCTGTTTTGGATAGAATGAGGGAAATGGTATGATTTTAGATACTCAGAGGCCTTCTAAACGTTCGTGTCCTTGGTCAATCTTTTATTAGGAACAAAACTGGTCAAACTAACTATCAATTGAAGTTACAGTGGATTGTCCATGGTTTCTATATCTAGGACGAAGTTTAATATATGTTTATTTTATACGTTGCATATGACTTTCGTATGTATATTACTATATATTTATTATATATACATACATGCATGCACACATATATAAACTTGTGTGTATAAATATAATAATTATAGATATATATATATTATTTATTTAATAAACGCAATATATTTTTTATGTGCTACTATTAGTTTCATGTACTGAGAACAGGCCAAACGTTGTTTTAAAACATGCCTGATGTTCCAGTACAATCATCAGCCACTGCTCACATGGCATAAAATATATATATATATATATATATATATATATATATATATATTTGAAAGGGAGAGAGAGTATCGAAAGTTTCCGTAGAAAGTCAGAAGTGAAAGCAGAGCGTTCAATATAGTCAGTGGAGCTGAAACTTATTACTATAATCTACACGCACAGTTTGAGGTGCCGTTGTTGACATCTTTTCTGAGTGTTTATTAAAGGAAACGATTTGTAAGCTGTACAATTACTTAAAACCGTCTTGTACCATACCCACATATTCTTCTCCACTTTCTGGCAGATTTCAGCTGATGTAATGGTGGCATCAAACACTATATACTTCACTTTACATTCTTGTTGTAGCGGACTGTCATTTTTTATTCTGTAGGAACATCCCGGGTATTCTTCGATTTGACTTTCTGGGTAATTTTTGACTTCATGGAAGACCCGCAGAAAAAGGTGATTTTCACTGGATGTTGACTGAACGTCTTACTATACTAATGTTAATGGGGGAAATGCTTATTTAATAATCTTAAGAAGTTCTACCGATGTTAGTGGCAGTTTTATCAAATATCTCACTAGAGGAAGATAAGCTGGAGATCCTGCAACTAACATTGAGGACGAGTGGGTGGTAGGACACTCTGTTAATATATTTTAGTCTTTCATTAGTTTTATGGTACCTTTATGGTACCTAAATTTAGATTCACATCTAGGAAATTAGCATTAATTAAGTGAAGTATCTACTGTTATATTTAGTTCTCAATTACTAAGAGTCTCAATTAATCTTTACAGAGTTCATCAATGCAATAAGGCGGCGAGCTGGCAGAGTGGTTAGCACGCCGGGTGGAATGCTATGCAGTATTTCGTCTGTCTTTACGTTCTGAGTTCAAATTCTGCTGAGGTCGACTTTGCCTTTCATCCTTTCGGGGTCGATGAATTAAGTACCAGTTGTGTACTGTGGTCGATCTAATCGACTGGCCCCCTCCCCAAAAGTTTCGGGCCTTGTCCCTAGAGAAGAAAAAAATTTATCAATGGAATGACCGTTGCAATTATGTAATTAAGCGAAAAATTTAGACCATTCTCGCGGTAGAGAGCAAGGGTGTGGTTGACGAGGCTATAAACTTGTGTGTGTGTGTGTGTTTGTATATATGCATGTATATATATAGTCTATGTGTGTACGTGGGTGTGTGTGCGCTTATATGTAAGTGTATGTGTGTATACAGAAAGGAGTAAAGATAGACAGCGAAAGAGAGAGAGAGAGAGGGACAGATAGAGAAAGAGAGAGGGAGAGTATGACCTCGTAGCATAGACCGTGCTACAAGCTGAAGAAGCAATGTGAAATGAAGTTCCTTGCTCAAGAACGCAATGCGACACCTTGGCCACAAATCTAATCCCAGGTGGGCGAAATAGTTCACGGCATTGAGTGGATTTAGTAGATGGAAACTGGAAGAAACCTGTCGTATATGTGTGTGTGTGTGTGTGTGTGTGTGTGTTTGTGCGTGTGCGTGTGCGTATTTGTGTCTGTGTTTGTTCCCCACCATCGCTTGACAATCGATGCTGGTGCGTTTATGTCCCCGTAACTTAGCGGTTCGGCAAAAGAGACAGATAGAATAAGTGCTAGGCTTATAAGTCCTGGGGTCGATTCCTTCAACTAACACCCTTTAAGGTGTAAAAGAATATATATTTATATACATATATATATATACATATATAT
>NC_068981.1:204507-208266 GCF_001194135.2 Octopus bimaculoides | reverse complement strand
CACCATCGCTTGACAATCGATGCTGGTGCGTTTATGTCCCCGTAACTTAGCGGTTCGGCAAAAGAGACAGATAGAATAAGTGCTAGGCTTATAAGTCCTGGGGTCGATTCCTTCAACTAACACCCTTTAAGGTGTAAAAGAATATATATTTATATACATATATATATATACTTACATACATCTACTCATGTACATATACTTATATACATGTATATACATACATATCTGTATAGATACACGCATACACACACACACACACACACACACACACACATAGAAAGATGTAAATAGGTAAAGAGTGAGGGGTGAGAGGAAGCAAAGTGTTCACATAACGACAGTAGCAATTTGACATGAGTTGATCTGAAGCTCTTAGCAGACGATGTTTTGAAGGATGTCAAACAAAGCAACAGTACTTGCTTCTCTCTAAAATCACCGAAATTAAATGTGCGTTCGACCCTACTTGAATAGAAGTTCTTGACTTGGAGTGGTATTAATGGCTTCTATAAAACTGAGTTGGGTGTAACAAACAAAGTCAGTAACGAGTTGTACTGGATGTTTTATGAAAGCCTTTCCCAACTGAAAAATAATAATAATGAGAAACCGTTTCTAGTTTGAGAGACGACACGTGAGACAGTTAAATTTATGCGGTAACGCATCTAGTGTAAAGTCGCTGCAGTCAGATTGATTAACGTTGCCAGACGATTGGTCAAAAGGTCGCAGTTGATATCAGACGATAGGTCGGGAGGTGGCGCGCTCTGTTCAATCTGCCTAAATTTAAATAAGTAGCAGGGATAGAGATACAAGTCTATAAACAATGACTGATGTCTGATAAATGACACATAGCCAATAGAAAATGTAGACAGACATATATTGTAAACTCCCCAGTTTAGAATTTTTAGTTTCAGAAGAAAATTAATAATCAAAATTCAAATTGCTATTACGGAAGTAAGAGGATCGAAGTAAACAAAATGATCCACCAACTGAAGAATCCGGAGTTCGAGATTTGTGTCTTTTTATCTTTTGTCTATTACCTGTTTCAGTTATTAGACTGCGGCCATGTTGGAGCGCCGCCTTGAAGAATTTTTAGTCAAAAGAATCGACCGCAGTACTTATGCCTTTTTTAAAGCCTATCACTTATTTTATCCGTCTTCTTCTGCCGAACCGCTAAGTAACGGGGACGTTAACACCAACACCGTGCTAAGCGGTGGTGGGGTCCAAATACAGATACAAAAACACACATACACACGCGCTGCAGGCAGATACATAATTTCTCTGAGTAAAATGCCATTTATAATGCATAAATCGCTGCGTATAATATGCAACTATACGCAGATAGTGCGATCGAAACACGTGTCGGACAATTATTATGAATAAACTAACTGGAAATGAACAAAGTTTGAATGTTCAAACTCTTCATTCTCCTCCTTATGGATATTGTACTTTACACCCCCTATGTAGCCAAGAAATAAACTGTAACATCGGATGGGAACTAAAGGAAGTTCACCAAAATATGCTCCATCGGAAGGAACCACGCCGGGCGAAATGCTTAGAGGTATTTCGTCTGCCGTTACGTTCTGAGTTCTTTGCTTTTCATCCTTTCGGGGTCGATAAATTGAGTACCAGTTACACACTGGGGTCGATGTAATCGACTTAATCCCTTTGTCTGTCCTTGTTTGTCCCCTCTGTGTTTAGCCCCTTGTGGGCAATAAAGAAATAAGGAAATTGTATAGGCTGTCAGCAGTAGATCAGCAGCAGAGACAAACCAATTCTGTGTTGAGTTAAAGAATTCTTCGCCCGGTTTACCATCGCCACTTGGTAATCGGGGCTGCTTAGTGGTGCCTGGTCTTAGTTTCAGATCGAGCTTTCGGTGTGAGAATAACTTCCTGCCATCTTCTCGCCTGTCTTTAAAAAAAAAACCCCGGAAAGAGACATATATGCTGCTCGTTCTCCTTTCAGCAGACCATTGAAACCAAACAGAACAAAATAATGTCTATGAGATTTCCAGACATGAAGAGGAAACGGTAAAGGAAGCTACGTTGTATAGAATACTTGAGTTGGACATCTCAAACCGTCAAGACAGACATTTTATCAATCAATTACTCTACCAGACTAAACAATAAATTGATTGATATGAAGGAATAACCATCTTTCAGACCAATTCCAATTTAGTTTTTGAACTGCTTTGCTTTCAATAAAGAACATTCCTTAGAAAAACTGAAATATTGCAAAAATAATGGGACGCCGTTTCCGATTTACGCATTCAGCTCCTCAACGAATGACATACTCTGTTTGAATCTAATATCCGGAAAGTATAAAAGAATTCATCATCATCAACATCATCATCATTATTATTATTATTATTTACTATTTATTATCACTACTACTACTACTACTACTACTACTACTACTACTACTGCTGCTGCTGCTGCTGCTACTACTACTACTACTACTACTACTACTACTACTACTACTACTACTATCATTATTAGTATTATTAACATTGTTCTTGTTCTTCAACTTCTTGTTTATTATTGTTGTTGTTGTTGCTGTTATTATCACTGTTATTACTGTTACTGATATTGTCACTGCTTTTCTTTATGGTATTATTATTATTATTATTATTATCATTATTATTATTATTATTATTATTATTATTATTATCATTATTATTATTATTATTATTATTATTATTATTATTATTATTATTATTATTATTATTATTATTTTTATTATTGTTGTTGTTGTTGTTGTTGTTGTTGTTGTTATTAACATCGTTATTATTATTATTATTATCTTTTTATTTGTTAATGTCTTATAATGATCATGAGATCTGCTATATAATGATCATGAGATCTGCTATATCAGACAAAAATACCTATTTTTCTTTTTACTTTATTTCATACAATTATTTATTTTCTAGTTTGTTTATTTTTTCTTTTAATTCAAATATTTGTTAATAATATTTGATAAGTTCGTCTGAGATTTACAAAGAAGAAAAAAACAAACAAATAACAAAAGCCACTTTGTTCTTTTACTTCTGTACAACAAGGCTATCAATATATTTATTGATATGCAATCTTTTGTTATGGCGAAAGATGATAAAACGATAACATAGCATTATGAGGGATTACACTATCACGAAATATCTATGGTTAAAGAAAACCATAGAGCTGAAAATTTAGTCTTATCTTATCCACGTAATTTGCAAACCAGTTCTTCGAATGGTTTGAAATAATTCTATGGAGAAGACAAAAAAATGGCGGACGGAAAATTACAATATACATTTGCATTTCATAAGTATTATATATATATATTGGTCAAAATTGCTATGGTGAAGCGAATGTTGGAGGTGGGGGGAAAGCTACATATGTATGTATGTGTGTGTGTGTAAATATATATATATATTTATATATATATACACACACACATATATAGGTATGTATTTATGTTTTATGTATGCATATGTGTATGCATGTATATATGTATGTATATATATATACATACATATACATGTGTATACGTACACATATGCATACATATATATATATAGATAGACAGACAGACAGACAGACAGGTGTATATGAGTGTGTGTGTGTTGGTATCTATGAAGAATCGCAACCTTGTATATCTTTAACGTCTTTATTTGATTTTATCGGATGTATGTAATTTGTATGGGGTGTTCTTGGAAAGAAAGAATAACCCAAAAACGTCTGACCAAAGATGAAAATTGATAATGTTGCATCAGTTGTTATATATATA
>NC_068981.1:196351-204330 GCF_001194135.2 Octopus bimaculoides | reverse complement strand
TGACTCGAGTTACACAATTTCGATTGTTAGACAATATTTGAGGAATGAAACAGGAAGCCTTTAACAATATTAAAGCAAAAAAAAAAAAAATACAAGACGAACACAACTTTGAGTAGACAAAGGTGTAATGAGAAAAATAAATACAAGCGTATTTGAATAGATGTATATATGCCAGGTAAAATCAAATGAGAAAATAAAAACAGCCGAACAAAGATAAAACAACATTATTACGTGCTGCGAATTATATCAGTGAACAGGTCGCGGTCTCAAAGCGACGAAAATATTTTAGCAAATTAGATTTAAATGTTGAAGTGAATCTAACGGTTTTTGTGTGTTTTTAAATGGCTTATAAACACCTTCCACGCTGCAATTAACATTATGATTCACGTAAATTTATTTCAGTTATTTTAGGCTGCCTAATATTAAGATGTTACAAAATGGTGGATCTGTCTTTTAAGTAGTTGAGTATATCACAGAAACCTGTCTGTACTCTTAACGTAATTTTTCAGGCCGAATCAGCATGACACAATGTGTGACATGGCTGTACCTTCTAAAATTGGGGGCATACAAACCACTCGATTGGCTTCAGCACAGTTTCTGTCGACCTGGTTTCATTGACTGGGTGTGCGTCAGCTTGAGACTGTGGAAAATGATATTTGCCCAAATGATTCGTTGTGGAATAGATCTTTGGATCTTATCGTTGAGGAATGAAGTTCTAAATCATTCAACCATACTGGAGTTACACTTCAAACTAATACAATATTAAAGGAAGGAAGGGGAGGAAGGAAGGAAGGAAGGAAGGAAGGAAGGAAGGAAGGGAATAATGACATATATAATGAGAGAAACTATCGCTCTTTTACTCTTTTACTTGTTTCACTCATTTGACTGCGGCCATGCTGGAGCACCACCTTTTAGTCAAGCAAATCGACCCCAGGACTTATTGTTTGTAAGCCTAGTACTTATTCTATCGTCATCTTTTGCCGAACTGCTAGTTTACGGGGACGTAAACACACCAACATTGGTTGTCAAGCGATGGGTGGGGGACAAACACAGACACACAAATACATACATATGATAGAAACGACGGGCTTCTTTCAGTTTCCGTCTACCAAATCCACACACAAGGCTGTGGTCGGCCCGATAATATACTAGAAAGACACTTGCCCAAAGTGCAACGCAATGGGACTGAACTCGGAACCATGTGGTTGGGAAGCCTATTGATTACTTTTAGAACGCTCTTAAAACTTGCTCTCTATTCACCGAGTCACTTATAATGAATAGTCTGTAACGGGAGAAAAAATTGGAGAAACAACACGGAAAACAAATGCGAAAATGACTACCAAGAATCAGAGGCTAGTAAAGGAAGAAACTTGGACAATGCAAACATCACTGGAGAAGATAGAAGCGTTTGAGCAGCGGTTTTATTGCAAGTAGAGAAGTTCTAGAAAAGCTGAAAGTCCAAAGACACAATTGCCGAGGATGAAGTCCACAATGCTATCATATTTGGAAAGATATTCTCTGAAACATAAAGTAAATTATCTACTAGAATGATGATAATCTGAATTATTTTGAACATAAAATACGCTACACGTTACTACCCAAGATCATCCTCACAAGATGTTTGTGGACAGACGATATCAAAGAATGAAGTGAAAACAAGTACCTGGCGTAAGCATGCAACACAATATGAAGAGAATTGTGGAGTCTTTGCAAGCTGATCTCTGGACACATGACGGGCAGTGAAATTTTTAAAATTTTCTCATGAGAGTTCTGGACTCCAGTAATGAACTCATTTGCATACAGCCAATCAGAGCTCATCTTGACCAAGGTTGGCATTCAAAATGGCGACTTCCGAACGTTCATATTTGTCAAAAACATTATTTGTCAAAAACCTTATTATTGCTATAGTAATCCAAGCTTATCGCTAACCCAGCCTATGCGCTCAGTATTGATGATATTCTTTTCTACTCTAGGCAGAAAGCCCGAAATTTTGGGGGAGGGAGCCAGTCGATTAGATCGACTCCAGTACGTAACAGGTACTTAATTTATCGACCCTGAAAGGATGAAAGGCAAAGTCGACCTCGGCGGAATTTGAACTCAGAATGTAAAGACAGACGAAATACCGCTAAGCATTTCGCCCGGCGTGTTAATGTTTCTGCCAGCTCGCCGCTTTTCAGTATTCGATGATATTGGCATCTGAATGAGAGCACTAAACGAGATTCGCATGGCAATCGGATGTCGCCATTTTGAATGCCAACCTTTGTTAACTTAACAAGGTCAAGGTGAGCTCTGATTGGTTGTATGCAAATGAGTTCATTACTGAGGGTCCGGAAATTTCGCGGGCGGGCAAGTGGCTAATGGCTGATGATGGCGGAGCCGTCTTTTAAGAGTTATATACCAGATGATTTACTTTATGCAAACAATTACAAAGTATGTTATTTCTTCAATTCAGTCTGCTCTCGCCCTACGATAAGATGTAAATATTCACGATTAAACGGAAACGATAACTTAATTTATTTCAGCTGTTATCATACTTGTAAATTGGTGGAAAAACCAGTAATAGGCCAAATTATATTAAAAGCACTGTCATACGTTTCCCCTCAACATCAAAATATATCTTGAATGATATTCTCTGAAGTATAAAGCTAATTATCTATTAGAATAATATCTTTAATTATTTGTCTTGTTTATATTCAATGAGTTATTTTTAGTCGATTGATGTTATCTTTTCATATGTATCCAATCAAGTATTTTTTGTCTTTATATATGCATCCAATAAAATGCTTCTTTTATATATCCATTATCAGAATATTCTTATTAACGGTTTTCTGTTTCATTCCTCAAATTTCGTTTGAAAATCGGAAGCGTGAAACTCAGTTGTGAAATTTAAACTGTTAGCTTAGCTTTAACAACTGTACTTCCCCCACCCCATACCCATTTTAAATATCGACTCCTTTTTTTATTGTTATAGTATGGAATCGTGCCTTTGCTCATAAAAACACATGCACTGGTTCTAATTCACTTCCTTTTATTATTGTTCATTAACAAGTTAACTAATTAATCAATTAACTAATCAACTAGTTGATTAATCGTTTGCTCAATCAATCAATCAATCAATCTATCTATCTATCATTCAGTTGGTTGTCTTTTATTTTTTATCATACATATTTACATTGAAGTTTTTATATTCAACTTGTCTGCTCTCCCCCTCTCTCTTTGTCTAGTGCGCGTGCGTGTGTGTGTATTGGCTCCTACATTAATTATGCTAACCGACACTTTTCTATAACATTTCTATACCGTCACCTTCTTATCACACACACGCGCGCCTTAGTTAAATTTATAAATGTGTGTTTAAGTATGTATGTTCGTGTGCCCGCACATAATATAAACGGTGAGTTTATATTTGATCTGCATTTGATCTCATGTTCATAAATGATTACTGGGTATGAATTAAATTTTTTTAAATATCTGCCAAAATAAAAAAAAACTTAAGTTTTCAAGAGAGAAAACATGAATAAAGTAGGAATGGTTTTTGAAGCTCTGGGAGATGTCGTAAGAATCTGATATAAACCAGGTGATGTGTATTATAGTTAAGAATACCTCTAAGACTAAAAGTCGCAACAGAAAATTTATCCCCGCCTCCGATATATGCGGAAATACGTAATTTCGATTAATTGGGAGTTTTGCAGAAAGAAAACCTATAGCAACACCAGTCATGCATGCAAACACTTGAACTTTTGTGATGCTGTGGGCACCATTAATGAGCACCAAACTGCTAATCTAACTTCTTTTGATTTCGACTATAATAAAACGAAAACCAAGCAAATACTGATCGATATTGAGAGAAAATATGTCAGCAATGCGATCACTAGTCCAGGTAAAGTATAAGACCTTGGAAATATAGCAGGATCTTAACAGTTATTGCACCGAAGCTGAATTCTTACCATTCTGTATTTGCCGGTGGATAAATGCATTCACGCACGAGACAGATACCTACATTTTTTTTTTGGATGGTGGTGGGGTGTATATTTTATAAAAAATAAGATTAATGTTTCAGGGTACTGGGTGCGGCAGAAATATCTCCCACATTTGAAAGGTTGACAAAAGGAAAAAGAAACAACATTTGTTAAAAATTACTTTTATTGTTGTTTGAACAAAGGGTTACAGTTTTTGTTCATTAGCTAAATGAAAATATCATTGACACTTGCATAAGTTTATTAGCAACACATAGGTGAAAGTTTAAAATATGGGAGGTATTTCTGCCGCACCCTGTACATTCATACTCTCAGAATTCCGTCTGTAATACGGTCAAATTAGACGCAGAGCAATTTTTTTGTTACATTTAAGAATATATTTTTTTTAAAGCGTCTTATACACCGGCAAATACGGCATCTGCTCGTACTTTTAAAAGTCGTTGCAGACAATGAGAAAGACGTCAACTTATATTCAAAATTTTCGTCAGTGCATCATAGCAATCGGAACGAGAAGGCATGTATGGATGTCGAATCTTTCAGACAGTGGCTTAAGCAATTTCAGGAGACAGTAAGCTAATTAGTCTAACATATATCTTAGTTAAAAGACAAACTATTAAGTCTCAGAAGTATTTTTAAGTAGCCTCCGATTTCAATTACAGGATGTACAACAAATCTGCCTTATGTCATGAATTTCTAAACGCAGTCAACTCCGATACTAAATGTGTTCTTTTCTTCTTTTTGTGTCCCAGTCATGCTAGGGCAATGCTGAGGCCATACTGGGGTCATACTGGAACCATGCTGGCGTACTACCATTGGTGTGACTTTTGATATATTTTATTTCCACGACCCTCACTTCCAGTTTGGATATCACTGCCTTCATCTGTGTGGATAAGCAGATTGCTATTAATACAGCCTGGCTTTTAATCCCTAACTCCTCCTCCTCCAAAAAAAAACTTCCGAAGAAATCCAGTGTAGATGGAATAAAAGCTCCAAACCTAAGTTCCAAAACTGCTACACGTCAACTTTTATGCCATTCTTTGTTCATATCAATATAGAAATGCATCTGTTTTCTTTTAAGTATAACCCGGCACCCCGTCGGTTACAATGACGACGAGGGTTCCAGTTGACCCCATCAACGGAACAGCCTGCTCGTGAAATTAACGTGCAAGTGGCTGAGCACTCCACAGACATGAGTACTCTTAACGTAGTTCTCAGGAAGATTCAGTGTGACAAGGCTGGCCCTTTGGCATACAGGTACTACTTATTTTTGCTAGTTGAGTGGACTGAAGCAACATGAAATAAAGTGCCTTGCTCAAGGAGACAACACGCTGCCGGGAATTGAACTCACGACCTTACGATTGTGAGCCGAGTATCCTAACCACTAAGCCACGCACCTTCGTCAGTGACGAATATCCCGGCATTCTGAGCTAAGCCTAAAAATGCTGGTCCTGATGGAGAAATCGATAAATAAAACATTTACTGATTTGTGCGAAAACTAGTCAGGCTAGAATTAAATTTTATATACACACTTTAAACAGATTTAGGATTAAAATACCGGTGTTTATACACATTCACAATGTATACACAAATATAAAACAATAATAACGGTAACATTTTGTCTCGAAGAATCTTCTCAAAATGACTTGTATGTTAAAAGCAGAGCTTGGCTTAGGCCTGTATTTAGAACAAGTAACAAATGTCGTAAAAAAATTTTTTTATTTAGTTTACGTAACAACTTTGTTGCTCAGATATTAATTGTTAAAGAACAGTGCTAAAAATAAACGCTGAAAAAGATATCAACTGCCAATATTATGAAGTTCCGATAAATAATGATGTGTAGTAGAACAAGTCTAAGGTCAGTTCATGGTTTTAAAGGAAATGCAAGCTGGAATCGTTGCAACGAACTCATTAACGAAGAAGAAGACTTCAACAAGATTTGATAAACCCAGCATGGTTACAGAATTTACATTTTCATCTTTCGTAGTTTAGCAAAACTATATTTGGCAACAACAATGAGAGACACAGTCAAATTCGTAGTTAAATATAAATGTTGCATTCGACATCATCATCAATATCTTCCGTACCATCATCATCATCATCATCATCATTATTATTATTATTATTATTATTATTATTATTATTATTATTATTATTATTATTATTATTATTATTATTATTATTATTATTATTCCTGAATAGTGAAAAAGTGTTATCATAACTATTTCTACCTACGCAGTCTGCGCCTTACTTCTGTCTGTGAGTCTTGAAATGAATGGTTATTTGCTTCAAATTTTTCTGTGTATATTGTTGCTCTATTGACAGTGAGTAGAGGGGAAGTGGGGTTTTTTTTTTTAAGAAAAAAAACCTGCTTCGTTTGTAATTTATTTTGAAAAAATAAAATTCAAAAAGTGTTGTATGATATGGAAAAGAGGAAAATCGGAGTGGGGGTGGGGAAGCGAAACCAATACCATTCGGTGAAAATTTCTTTCCAATCCGCTTCAACAACAATAACAACAGCAACTACTATTACGGGATGCAGAAAAACAGCAAATGCAACTTCAGCACCAATATGGCTATATTGTATACACCAAGGCAAGAGGGCGCTCGAGTTTACCGATGGATCAAGGTGACGGGGGCATGCCATGGTAACCTAGCCACATTTAGTCTTTTACAGAACGGTGAGGACGTTGTGGTATTCAATTCGAAGTGGATGTCCGCAGCTTTGCAGTTGTTCTTTATTGGACAGTCCGAGATGAGTGATCGACTGGGGACAATAGACTTTGTTGTCGACTTCAAAAAATGCAGGCGGTAGAGTTCGATGTCTACCTCGTCCTTCTGAGTTCAAATTCCGCCGAAATTAACTTGCCTTTCATCCTTTCGGGATCGATAAAATAAATACGACATCGTTGGGCATTAGAGTCGATGAAATCGACTTAGCTAGTCCTGGTTATGAGCATAAAAACTTCATCACTCTGCCAAGCCATGTCGATCCAGTGTTGATCTCAAGCTCAAATTCCCAGCCTCCACATCGGACCATGGTTGGTGGAGAGAACATGCTGAGGCTTTCATTCTACACTGGACTAAACATGGACAATTCAATCCATTCCAATCGAACTTCGATGGTCTGGAGACGATGGATCTTAATGCCTGTTTCGATGGTCGGCTACAAATCATGCAAAAGTGGAATAGTACAAAACCCCAGTTTCTGCTGTGAAATAGCAACTCATGTGTTTGGCAATGCAAGAACGAAATCTGGTTCATTTTTCCTTACTAACTTTATCCTACCCTATCAGACTTGTTCACCTTTCTCTTGGATGAGGTCCAATAGAACGGGAAGCTGCCTGTAAGAATTCTCGTGCTCAGTCAATCGAGACTGTATCTCTGTGTATGGTTCGCTACATAAGTCATTGCTGCAGAAGTTAGACGTACACTGCTCGATTTGGGGTGCAAGAGTACCATGACAATATACACGACCAGTACCACTTTCATACTAGAATCCAAGTGTTCGTTACAGTACTGGAGAAATAGCAGAGAGTAGTAGGAACCATTTATTAATGAGAAGCCTGTCAGCTTCCTCAGAACCCAAGTGTATGTAGTAAGTCAACACCAGCCGATGTGAGAACAAATCTAACGTTTCTGGCACATTTCTTCTTTTTCAGAGACAGAGAGAGAGTATTTGCAGCCGAGTCGAAATAATAAATTTCCAGTTTAATTAGCAATACAGTTCGGCTATGTCATTTTGGCTTTCCATAAGTCATTTAAATCTTATCCAGAAGTAGATCGTCAATCTGTTATGTTCTGTCAGGAGAAAATTGCAATGAAACGCCTGTAACGGATATAAATTGCCATCGAATGAGTTGGTAATCAAATTCATTCAATCGCTTCTAACTACATTAAGGCTTTAAAGCAAATGAAGATTATTGAATAAATACATATAAACGATATATATATATATATATATATATATATATATATATATATATATATATATATATACACGCGCGC
>NC_068981.1:194941-195804 GCF_001194135.2 Octopus bimaculoides | reverse complement strand
GTGTGTGTGTGTGTGTGTGTGTGTGTGTGTGTGTGTGTGTGTGTGTGTGATTGCGTGTGTGTGTGTATACATTTTCAAAATAAGTCGATGTTTCCTATGGTGCTCTCTATAAGGCTGACAGGGTGAGCTACGTTCTGTAACCCTCGGCAACGGAGTAATGAGCCACTGGTGAAGATTAATTAAATCTGAAATCATCGCTCATATGACTGTATCTAGCTTGTCGTCGGGAGGGAGCCTGTCTCTCTTGTCAGCCGTTAGAAAAGTGATCTCAAGTAGTTCAGAGTTGTTTTGACTCTTATTTCTAGCAATGCTGGTGTTCACTAGCACACTCCATCGCTTTAGTGACGATTGTATTTCTTGCCAATCGGTTCTAAATTGCGAATAGCTACCTTAATAAGTTATATATCTATCTATTTATTTATATATACATACACACGGACACACAGACACACAGACACACACACACACGCACACACATACAGAGTGTCTTTTTTCTCAACCGGTTTTGTTCTATTTAATATGATTCCAAAACAAATCAAAGAAAAAGATCCCATCAACTTCGAACGAAACCTGGACAAATTTTTCAAGGGATACCAGATAAGCCAGCTATAACCAGTGGCCTAGCAAATTGAAAAAAAATCTGAAGCTTCAGAAAAAATATGTTACATACATATAAGAGAGATGACCGCTAAGTGGACATCCATTTTGCTAGAAGTAGACCACCTATGGTCTGACCACTAAGAAAAGATTGTTCTCAATCTGTTCTTAGTGGTCATCCTTATATGTATGTAATATATATATATATATATATATATATATGTGTGTGTGTGTGTGTGTGTGTGTGTGTGTGTGTGTGTGTGTGT
>NC_068981.1:189369-193150 GCF_001194135.2 Octopus bimaculoides | reverse complement strand
GTGTGTGTGTGTGTGTGTGTGTGTGTGTGTGTGTGTGTGTGTGTGTGTGTGTGTGTGTGTGAAATATCACAAGCTGAAATTTTTTACCAGACGACACTTCAAAACACTTTGCAGTAATAAAGCAATCAAGAGTTACCTCCCTTGCAAGATTAACGTTTAACAAATATATTTTCAGTTATTTCCTTTGCTGTATTCCAAGTGAGTAACTCAAAATCTATCTCAGATTACTTCTTTATTTTGTCATAATGACTGCCATATATTTTCCTATGGTATTCCTTGGTCTATCTTATAGACATTTATATAAGGGTGATGTGTAAAGACTAAAGAGATGTTGCCTTGTTAAAGTGAGATAAAATTCGTTTATCCATCATTTTATCGTTTTGTCGTTGTTATTTTTGTTGTGTGTTTTGAATGACTCGTTTCTTTGAAACTAAGCACGAAGGCACCGTATGTTACAAAAGCCTTTCTCGGATATACTTGCGGCATACGCGGCCCGAACTACATCAAATCCAATAGATGGACAACTGTGGTGATAATGATGATGGACATTCCATCGATTTCGACGCTGAAAAGGCAATCGTTCGATCACTTGAAACAGTAGATTCTTTAAATTATGACATAAGTGGATGAGCATTCCGCAGACACTTAATGTAACGAATCTGCGTATCACAGTTCGTGAGAAACACCCGGCGGACTTCTTTTAAACTGTCCCCGTTCCAAGGCTTATGACTACCTGAAGCTGTAGCAAAGGACATCCAAAATACCACATAAAGTGGTCGAACTTGGCACCACAGGATTACGAAACGAACTTCATAACCACTGAATTATGTTTGCGTCCGCTCGGGTTTAATATAATACTTGCTACTATTTAACAGTATTGTCCTCTCAATACATCTATCCTCGTTTATCACGGGGTTTGGTTTAAAAAAATAATAACCATAATGAATACATCAGCGATAAATGAACCATCTGCTGCACTTTGTCAATAGAATGAATGGTGGATCTATTGACACCAAACTCGCGGCCCACAGCAGCGAAGCTTCCACCGTCCCGTATTTTGTCGATCATCTCTACCTTTTTCTTTAAAGAATCCACTCGTATGTGTCCTTTGTTAAGATGAGAAATGTTTGTATTATTTTCTGTTCGTTGGTCCCATGTTGTTGGGTATGAATACTTAAAATCCGTATTAAAATACGCAACCTCGAAACACAGTCATATAAACACAAGTGATGGTCAATCCACTGTCGTTAAATGAGCATTGCGGGTAGTCACTGGGGTGCGTTTCTGTGATACAAGCGGAAACTTCAACTCAACACCGACCCGCGTCATCATTATAAGATCGGTATAGAACCCCATAGAAAGATCTACATAAAACAGAAACCTTATTTATAAATATCTAACGATGAGGGCATTGAATATGCTAACTGTAAGTCAACTATAGGCGTAGGAGTGGCTGTGTGGTAAGTAGCTTGCTTACGAACCACATGGTTCTGGGTTCAGTCCCACTGCGTGGCACTTTGGGCAAGTGTCTTCTACTATAGCCTCGGGCCAACCAAAGCCTTGTGAGTGGATTTGGTAGACGGAAACTGAAAGAAGCCCATCGTGTATATGTATACATATATATATATATATATATGTTTATGTGTCTGTGTTTGTCCCCCCACCCCCACCCAACATCACTTGACAACCGATGCTGGTGTGTTTACGTCCCCGTAACTTAGCGGTTCGGCAAAAGACACCGATAGAATAAATACTAGTCTTACAAAGAATAAGTCCTGGGGTCGATTTTCACGACTAAAGGCGGTGCTCCACCATGGCCACAGTCAAAATGACTGAAACAAGTAAAAGAGTAAAAGAAAGTATAGCTTAATAACAAAGTTTAAGATGACAAGAAATTCCAAGGTTAATTGATCTGGCAATAAACATTGGCTTCCACTTATAATTCTAATGAGACTTTTTTCCCTATTTGGACACAGGAGATGAAACGTACCTCCGGAAATGAGAGCTCAGTTCATGGAAGGTGTTCTCCAAGGCCTAATTATTTCAAGAACCAGTTGTGAATAGAGAAAGTTACGGTAACTAACGACGGCAAGGGCACCATTCTCCTTGGATTTCTGGAATGTCACTTTACTGGGAACATCGAGAGAATCCAAAAGCGTAGAGAAAACATATTAGAAGGAAGGGATCGAGCAATAATCTGAAAACGATCAGCATTCATCGCGACAAACGCGCAAAATAGACATTTCTGGCAACAATTCAGACAATTAAAAATATAATTATTTGTATTGACTCCAATATTACAACCTATATATTGCACTCACGATCGCCAGATCGTGGTTTCAATTCCTACCTTTCCATACCTGACGTGTGGTACACCTCGTACCTATTCAGGCAACGTCAATTTGATGGAGAGAGAGAGAGAGAGAGAGAGTGAGGTCACGCACAGCAGATACATTCGATCACAATAAAAAGAATCATTTGTGCAATCAGCCGTGGCACTTCGTCGGTTACGACGATGAGGGTTCCAGTTGATCCGATCAACGGAACAGCCTGCTCGTGAAATTAACGTGTAAGTGGCTGAGCACTCCACAGACACGTGTACCCCTAACGTAGTTCCCGGGAAGATTCAGTGTGATACAGAGTATCAACAGAAACAGGAAGAAAAAGAGAGAGAAAGTTGTGGTGAAAGAGAGAAAGAGTGAGAGAGCGAGAGAGAGATAATAGATAGATAGATAGATAGATCGATCGATCGATAGATAGATAGATAGATAGATAGATAGATAGATAGATAGATAGATATGGATATAGTGCTAATGATACAAACAGCAAAAAAAACAAAGAAAAACATGAGCAGATATTTTTTTTATTACCAATCGGCCCTTGAGGAACTTTGACCTTTTTATCGGTTAATATTAGAAAGGCAGCGAGTTAGTAGAATGGTTAGCACGCCGAACAAAATGCTTAGGGGTATTTCGTCCGTCGCTGTGTTCTGAGTTCAAATTCCGCCGAGGTTAACTTTGCCTTTCATCCTTTTGGAGTCGATAAAAAAAAATAAAGAAAGTATGTGTTTAACACTGAGATCGATGTAATCGATTTAACCCCTCCCCTCTTGCTCCACCCCGAAACCTCTGGCCTTCTGCCAAATCTTGAAGCCGCTCTCAGACAGGCAAAGCCCGCAAAGTTCAATGACTGACACCAGAAAAGAGAATACATTAAAAATAATCAAATAATAATAATTGATGTCCATGAATGGTTGATTTAAACAGAATGACAAATATGTGTATGCATATGTTTAACTATATCAGTCTCCTTATGTGTCTGTGTATGTAAGCGGATAACTGTGCGTTGTCTCGAACTTAACCGTTAGGTCACTTAACGCTTAAAATATTTACAGCATTTTTTTTCCCCTTCAGTTCTTACATTAGTCATGATAGAGTTACCTCCCTTACACATATCAAACCATCTTTTCTTTCCGCAAGCATATTTATGGTGAAATTATCACCAGATAAAACTATCAAATCTAATCGATAAATAAATATTATGATAACAATAATAGCATTATTGATGTAACTTGAGTCGTTTCTTTACGTGATTTCGTTAGAGTGAAGCAATAATCGACTGACATCGTTTAATTTTTTCTTTTAAATTTATCAAGAATGGCGACGAATATAATTTTCCGGTCAATTAATTGTCATCTTTACAAGATTTACATTACGGAGTTTATTATATGCAAACTATGTTTCGGTCACAGATCAAACTTACAGTAATGTAATGAAGACAT
>NC_068981.1:187664-189138 GCF_001194135.2 Octopus bimaculoides | reverse complement strand
TATATATATATATATCAAGTGTATGTGAGAAATAGCCGCAGGCATGGCTGTGTGGTAAGTAGCTTGCTTATCAACCACATGGTTCCGGGTTCAGTTCCGCTGCGTGGCACCTTGGGCCAGTGTCTTCTACTATAGCCTTGGGCCGACCAAAGCCTTGTGAGTGGATTTGGTGGACGGAAACTGAAAGAAGCCCGTATATACATACATACGTACGTACGTAGACGTATGTATGTATGTATGTATGTATTTGTGTGTATCTTAATGTTTGCCACTTGGCAACCGGTGTTGGTGTGGTTACGTCCCTATAAATTGGCGGTTCGGCAAAAGAGATTCGATAGAATAAGTACCAGGCTTAAGACAAAGAGTACTTAAAAAGTTCTTGAAGGCGGTGTCCCAGCATGGCCGCAGTCTAATGACTGAAACGAGGAAAAGAGAAAAGATATATATTAGATAGACAGATAGATGATCTTTTACTTCTTACTTGTTTCGGTCACTAGACTGCGGCCATGCTGGGGCACCGCCTTCAAAAATCTTAGTCGAACGAATCGACTAGAGTACTACTTTTCTTTTCTTTTAAGACCTCGTACTTATTCTTTTCTACCTTGGGCACAAGGCCCGAATTTTTTTTTTTGGGTGGGGGCAGTCGATTAGATCGACCTTAGTATGCAGCTGGTACTTAATTTACGTACGTACGTATGTATGTGTGTGTAGCGAGAGAGAAAGACAGACAGACAAAGAGAGACACTTACACACACACTCACACACACACACACACACACACACATACACAGAAGGCCAAAGAGGTACGATTTGACAGAAATAGTTACTTACTGACCCTCAAAGTCCAACCCAACTGTTTTTCAAAATTAGGGACACACTATATAATGTAAACCCGTGTACACTTTTAAGAATTCATCTTGGGAAGAAAGTGTGAGCGGAGATGGAAATGCCTTTCCCAATGAATTTGTCCTAAGGTGGGTGGCGGAGACAAATACGGTCAAGACGAACGGTTGGGCGAAAGCCCGTGCCCTTTTTAGTCAGTGTAATCCTTGATCTGTAGGATTCCTTAATTGGCCCTAATTGTAGGTTTTCCTCCATCAGGCGGACTACGCCTTTCACGTGTTCGCATATTTTGGATTCTATCCTTCCATTACGCCGGTCGAAATATTTGGGGAGGGGGCCAGTCGATTAAATCGACCCAGTACGCAACTGGTACTTAATTTATCGACGCCGAAAGGATGAGAGGCAAAGTCGACCTCAGCGGAATATGAACTCAGAACGTAAAGACAGACGAAATACCGCTGAGCATTTCGCCCGGCGTGCTAACGGTTCTGCCATCTCACCGCCTGAGTGATTCACATCTTGTCAGTGACCAAGGGACATGTTCAACTGGTTACGGTCAAGCAATTGACAAGCAAATCTGTGATAACGAGTAGAATATTAGCTCCAGACCATCTTTTACAGAAGCCATGAG
>NC_068981.1:185545-186580 GCF_001194135.2 Octopus bimaculoides | reverse complement strand
ATATATATATATATATATATATATATATATATATATATATATATATATATAGGTGCGCATATATATATGTATATATACAGTGTATATGCGTATATATATACACACATACACACCTTTATCTATACCTGTATATAAATATATATATGTATATCAATAAATATATGTATGCGTATCAATAAAAGAAGATATCTATCGACTTGAATAGACTCAGGTAATGGATTAGCAGCAGAACTTGGCGGGATCTGAAGTGGAAATCCCGAGATAAGCCGAGAAGAGAAGATCCGTGAGTTATCAGGAAATGGAGTAACATCGAGACAGACATTAACTCTTAATATCGAAGGAGTTAACTTGTTCGGAAAACAGCTGCTGGGGGGGGGTGACCCTGGTTGGAGAGGTATTGGCGTTAGTAATCAGGAAATGACGGGTGATAGGGTGATGGTGGTGGTGGTGGTGGTGGGAGTGATTACTTGGACGTCCACGACGACAGCGACGATTATGATGAGGTGGATGCCGATGATGATTATTGTGAGGAGAATGATGATGATGATGATGATGATGATGATGATGGTGATGGTGATGATGATGATGGTGATTGGGGATGATGATGCTGATAATGAAAATGACAATGATGATGGTGATGATGATGATGTTGATGATGATGATGACAAGGAGTACTTTGACGACGACGATGATGATGATGAGGAGGAGGAGGTAGAGGAAGAGGTGGAGGAAGTGAAGAAGAAAAGAAGTGAAGAAATGAAAGAAGAAGAAGAAGAAGAAGAAGAAGAAGAAGAAGAAGAAGAAGGAAGAGGAGCAAAAGAAGAAGAAGAAGAAGAAGAAGAAGTGAAGGAGGAGATGGAGGTGGATCTTCAATTCATTATTAAAATATTTGCGATGTGTTATAACACGAAAGTGTTAAGAGAAATTGTAAACAACGGATGTGGCTGTTTGTTTCTTCTTAGAAACTAATCATATATATCCCTGCATGTGTGTATATATGTGTATATATATATATATATATATATATATATATAT
>NC_068981.1:182960-184919 GCF_001194135.2 Octopus bimaculoides | reverse complement strand
ATATATATATATATATATATATACATATATATATGTACGTTTTTATGTGTATATAAATAGATATATTTATATATATACATATCTATGTATATATATGTAGATATTGTGTGTATATATACATATATCTATATATGTATATATATACACACACATACAAACACATTCACACACACACACACATGCATATATAATTATTCGTCGAAATACATTAAGAAAATTAATTCTAAAGCAGGTAAATACGAATGTCCTCTCTATTATGAATATGTGTGTGTGTGTGTGTGTGTGTGTGTGTATGTGTGTGTGTGTGTGTGTGTGTGTGTGTGTGTGTGTGTGTGTGTGTGTGTGCACGCATGTGCGCGTGCGTGTATGTGAGTATGTAAGTATATATACAGAGAATGAGAGAGTGAAAGAGAAAGATACATGCATACATACAATACAATACAATACAATACAATACAATACATATCTTCGCTGAGGCACCTGTTTACGGAAAAGCTGTAGAAATACGTTGAAGTTAATGCAATTTACATGTATAGTTACTCTTTTACTTGTTTCAGTTATTTGACTGTGGCCATGCTGGAGCACCGCCTTTAGTCGAGCTAATCGACCCCAGGACTTATTCTTTGTAAGCCTAGTACTTATTCTATCGGTCTCTTTTGCCGAACCGCTAAGTAAACACACCAGCATCGGTTGTCAAGCGATGTTGGTGGGGGACAAACACAGACACACAAACATATACACACACACATACATACATACATATATATATATATATATATATATATATATATACACGACGGGCTTCTTTCAGTTTCCGTCTACCAAATCCACTCAGAAGGCTTTGGTCGGCCCGAGGCTATAGTAGAAGGCACTTGCCCAAGGTGCCACGCAGTGGGACTGAACCCAGAACCATGTGGTTCGTAAGCAAGCTACTTACCACACAACTACGCCTGTGCCTATGTTGCGTATATTTTTAATATAACACAGCTAATTGTCTAAAATCCAGTTTGTCCATGTTCCTAGGACGTGTGAAACAATGGACACTCTGTTTATTAATAATTATAATTGTGTAACTTACGAAATTCTGTAATTCTGAATTGATTCACAACTGAGGCAATCCTGAGAAATGTTTTATTCAACAAGTGTTTTGGAGTTGGTAGCAATTTTTTTTTTTCTGTTCTTTGGTGAGATTTGCATATTAAACGTTGTCTGCTCAACCCAGCACAAGACCATATAACATAAAATTAGGGCGGCGAGCTGGGAGAATCGTTAGCACGCCGGGCGAAATGCTTAGCGGTTTTTCGTCTGCCGTTACGTTCTGAGTTCAAATTCCGCCGAGGTCAACTTTGCCTATCATCATTTCGGGTTTGATTAAATGGGTACCACTCATGTTTACTTATACCCAATATATACCAGATATATACCGGGAAACAATTATATTTCATGCAAAATGTACAGACAAATGACATCGTTATTACTGCAATTTTTGAACTTCTTCGTTTACAAATCATATTTTTAAAAAAGTTTGTGGTTTCAAATGCCACTAGCGAGAATTCTCGAAATAAAATTAGATAATAGCGTACATACATACATATGGTACTGAGAGAGTGTGGAGGCGCAATGGCCCAGTGGTTAGGGCAGCGGACTCGCAGTCGTAGAATCGCTGTTTCGATTCCCAGTGTTTATTGAGTGAAAACACCTAAAGCTCCACGAGACTCCGGCAGCGGGTGGTGGCGAACCTTGCTGTACTCTTTCACCACAACTTTCTCTCATTCTTTCTTCATGTTTCTGTCGTACCTGTATTTCAAAGGGCAAGTCTTGTCACATTTTGTGTCACGCTGAATCTCCCCCGAGAACTACGTTAAGGGTACACGTGTCTGTGGAGTGCTCAGCCACTTGCACGTTAATTTCACGAGCAGGCTGTTCCGTTGATCGGATCAACTGGAACCCTCGACGGAG
>NC_068981.1:179229-180450 GCF_001194135.2 Octopus bimaculoides | reverse complement strand
CTTTTTATTTTTCTCGATTTACAGGATCATGCTCAAAGAGGTATCATCACTCGCACGCACCATCTTTGCAACATTCACCCTCTTTTAATGAAACTTTCACGAGACAAAACCTGCCTCTCTATTCTCACCTTCCTTTTCAAGTGATACTTGAAAAAGTTGAGCGATTGGCCAGAGAGGTAGGTTTTCGTCTCTAATTTATTTGTATGATAATAATTTATTTGTATTGTTATCTTTAATAAATTTCAACATCTTTATAAGTTGTAAAGCTCAAAAAAAAAAAATGGGAGATGCGAAAAAAATCTACATATGTTTCGGTTCTATCCCCTAGGTGATACGGAATCCTAAGCATTTGGTTATATGCTAAGAATGGTATCATTTTTAAGTATATGGAGTAGAACTTCTTCATGGTTTTTATAAGCTTATAGCACAAATTTTAACATATTTCTTGAAAGGATTTTGTATGCATCCTTTCATGAAATATATTAACCTTTGTTCTATAAGCTCATAAAAAAAACCCCGAAGAAGCATATAGCCAAATGCTTAGAATTACATATCAACCAGGAGCTAGAACCGAAACATATACGTAGATTTTTTCGCATCTCTCATTTCTTTTTGAGCTTTACAACTTATAAAGATGTTGAAATGTATTAATATATATCATACAAATAAATTATTCATACATCCATCTTTCTCCATTTTCTTTCTTTCAATATTAATATTTATTGTCAAGGCGGCGAGCTGGCAAAAACGCTAGCACGCCAGGTGAAATGCTTAGCGGTTTTTCGTCTGCTTTACGTTTTGAGTTCAAATTCCGCCGAGGTCGACTTTACCTTTCATACTTTCGGTGTCGATTAAATAAGTACCAGTTACGTACTGAGGTCGATGTAATCGACTTTATCCCTTTGTCTGTCCTTGTTTGCCCCCTTTATGTTTAGCCCCTGTGGGCAATAAAGAAATAAATATTAATATGTATTACTGCAATAATTCCTAACATATAGCAGAGATAGTAATTAACCAGTGGAATTTTTTGGATTATATAATCCTTAATGTGGATCTAACATCCTCAAATTGACTGCATATATATATTCCATATAAAATTAGTGTACATTTAAACACAAAAAGAGGTGACCCTTAACAGGTCACCGAGGTCTCTCTTTTTCTTTTGTTGTCCTTTCTATCAATATATATGTCTGTGTGTGTGTGTGTGTGTGTGTGTGTATG
>NC_068981.1:174682-176303 GCF_001194135.2 Octopus bimaculoides | reverse complement strand
CATTTGTGCACCGAAAATTTCAGACTTTCTACCTATAATGAGGATTATAATGTCCATGAAGCGGCGAACTCGCTGAATCGTCAGCGTGCCGGACAACATTCTTAGTTGAGCATAGGGGTCGATTTTATCGTCTTACCGCATCCCATGTAATTGCTGGCCTTGTGCCAAAAATTTAAAACTAATATTTAGACGCTGTTAAGGTGGCGAGGAGCTGGCAGTATCTTTAGAGCGCCGGTCGAAATGCTTCGCGGTATTTCGTCCGTCTTTACGTTCTGAGTTCAAATTCCACTGAGGCCGCCTTTGCCTTTGATTCTTTCGGGATAAAATAAATACTAGCTTAGCACTAGGGGTCGATGTAATCGACAAACACCCGGTCCCATAATTGCTGGCGTTGTGCCAAAATTTGAAGCCATTATAATTACTGTCCTTAAGAAGTTGGCGAGCTGGCAGAATCGTAACTGCGCCGGGAAAAATGCTTAGGAGCATTTCGTGCTTATGAGTTCAAATTTCGCCTTTCACCCTTTCGGCGTCAATAAAATAGGTGCAAGTCGCGTACTTGGGTCGATATAATCAACTAGTCCCCACCCCCGAATATGCTGGCCTTTGGCCAAAATATTGAAGTCGATATTTCTTTCCAAATACATGTAGGCTTGTAAGGTGGCGAGCTGGTGGAAATGTTAGCACGTCGGGCGAAATGCTTAGCGGTATTTCGTCTGCTGCTACGTTCTGAGTTCAAATTCCGCCGAGGTCGACTTTGCCTTTCATCCTTTCGGGGTCGATAAACTAAGTACCAGTTGCGTACTGGATCCCGCTCCCCGAAAATTTCGGGCTTTGTGCCTAGAGTAGAAAAAAATACATGTAGCCTAGTATGTCGCTGATCCTGGATAACACGGTACGGTCAACTGTGAACTATTTAAAGCTCACCGCACGTTGATCTTTGATAACACGGGTAGGCGATCAGTCGAAAATTCTACTCGTATCACAAAAACACGCCCCAGTGACTACCCACAATGCTCACCTTCCACTTGTACTTACATGGTAGTGCTGCGAGGTTGCTTATCTTTTATAAGGATTTACATACTCCTTCCCAACAACATGGGATAAATGAACAGAAAAAGATTTCTGATCCTAACAAATGATACAGCCGAGTGAATGCTCTCCGAGGAAAGGAAGAGATCAAGAAACGCAGTTGTGGGCCGCAAGCTCAGTGTCACTGCATATTCCATTCGTTTCCATTTACAAAGTGCGTGATGGAAAAAAAAAACAGTGATAAATGAATCACAGATTCATTTATCACTGCTGTGTTTTTTTTGTTTTGTTTTTTTGTAACGAATCATAGTGATAAATGAGGATAGACATATAACTATTTAGTGGAGTTTTCTCCTTTATCTATGTTATATTTTCAATATTAATTAATTTGATATGTTGATTGTGACCCAACAAATAAACGACGTCCCATATATCAAGATTTCAGGCCACGTCCTGAGGACTGCACTTAGTATTTAGGAAGGCCTCCGTAATTCAGTTTCTCTTTGTTTATTAAGTTGTTTAAGAGAATGAAATTGGATATTTTTGACATCCCTCGTGATACGGCTTCAGTTTAGAAAAAAAAAAAAAAAAA
>NC_068981.1:172184-173462 GCF_001194135.2 Octopus bimaculoides | reverse complement strand
ATCGTGGAGAGGAAAGTGTCAAGTTTTGTCTTGAAGACCTCCGCATCCATGTCTTGCATGTCTCTCAAATGTTTTGGCAGGGCATTGAAGAGCTGAGGTCCTCTGAAACCGAGGCTGCTGCAGTATCTCGTTCTTATGTGAGATGCAGTGGACGGTACCTTTGGCACCATGCAGTGGCGACCCGTGCGGGCATTCCTGTAGTACTTGATACCAAAGTTTGGCACCAGTCCTTCCAGTATTTTCCATATGTATATTATTACATATCTCTCCCGTCTGCGCTCCAGGGAGTAGAGACCTAGTGCCTTCAGTCGCTCCCTGTAGTTCATCTGTTGGACTGTGGCGATCTTTTTTGTATACATATATGTTTGTATGTACATATATGTATGTATATATGCATATATATATACATATGTATGGAGATATATATGTATATATATGTACATACATATATACATATATATATGTATATATATATATATGTATATATATATGCATGTATATATATATGTATGTATATATATATGTATATATACGTATATGTATATATATATGTATGTATGTATATATGTATGTATATATATATATATATACATATAAATATATGTATATATGTATACATACATATATATATATGTATATATATGTATGTATATACACATATATATATATATGCATGTATATATATATATATATATATATATATATATATGATTGTTTGTATGTAAATATATATATATGCATTATGTAAATATATATGAGGGCAGGCAGCCAACATTGGGAAAACATTTCCGATGTAAAAGCACAACGAATTAATTTCATTAACGCATTAAGCGGTAATCTTAATGATAAATATATGCTTATGTGTCTGTATGTATCCATGTATGTATGCATGTGTGTATATGTTTGTGTGTGTGTCTGCGTGTATGTGTGTATGTATGTATGTATGTATGTATGTATGTATGTGTGTATGTATGTATGTGTGTGCTCCAGTTTGACCACAACCGCATGACTGAAGCATATGAAAAATTGTTGACAAGTGTGTGTTTGTGTGTATCTGTGTGTGTGAATGTAAGTATATCCCAGCACACACAGTTAATTCAAATAAACAAACAATTCAAATAAATAAATAAAAAACGAAAAAAACGAAACGTGAGGACGGACACAAGAGATGTATTACCTTATATATATGTCTATATATATACATATATGTCTATATGTATATATGTGTATATCTATCTATCTATCTATCTATCTCTCTCTCTCTCTCTCTCTCTCTCT
>NC_068981.1:168107-171807 GCF_001194135.2 Octopus bimaculoides | reverse complement strand
ATATATATATATATATATATATATATATATATATATATATATATAGATAGATAGATACATACATACACATCGTGCTGGTTGTAAAGCTGAGACCACCCATTATATTCCGGTGTATATTTCAAAGATCACAGTGAGCGCCACCTATAAAATACAACCACGACATAATTTAATTAAAAAGGAGAAACATGTTTTGTGAAGATTGTTCTTTTAATATATTGCTTCCCCGGCGGCCTTTATTCCTCTTGGCGTTTACTTAACTTTTTACGAAGTTCCTGGAGCTTTTTACATCAAAATTTCGATTTGATTCTATATATGAATATCGAAGGTTTTTCTATTAGTATTTTGTTCAGTAAATCGACAAAGCCTTTAGAAGTTATAAGCGTGCCTGTACGGTAAGCAGCTTGCTTCTCCACCACATCGTTCCGCTTTCAGTCCCACTGCTTGACACCTTGTACAAGTGCCTTCTACTATATCCTCAGGTTGACCAAATCCTTTTGAGTGGATTTGGTAGACAGAAACTGAAAGAAGCCCGTCGTATATATGTGTGTATGTATTTGTGTGTCTGGTGTCTTTGTGGTTTTCGTCACTGTTTACAATTTTGTTATTTTCAAATTTAGTATATGGATTAAGTTTTGTATACTAATTATGAAAATAAAATTCATTTTTCCTAGAAATCCATTATTAAAAAGTTATTAGCCTTTAAAATTTGCATAATTTGGGTATTTTAGCCAATCAGAAGCGTGTATTTTACACATCATGTGGCGAAAAACTCTGTTTCCACAGTAACCAATGATGCTGCGCAGGCACACAAGAAGGAGGCGATACGAGAAAGATAATCTTCTACCATAATAATATTCTTGTTTTTCTCCATCACAACATATGAATGAGAAAGGAAAGGGTGATAGACGAATAAGGAAGGAAGGGGTGATGGCAAACTTGGTAGTAGGATGATGGTAATTCCATGGTGAAAAAAATGAATCAAGCAGCATTTCAACTCTGTGTGAGTATATGTGTGTGTATGAAAAAGGGAGGCATGTGAATGTTTGTGTGTGTGTGCATGTGTGTGTGTATGTAAAAATGTGTGTGCGTGTGTATGTGTGTGTATGTAGAAGAGGTGTATGTGTGTTTGTGTGTGTGTGTGTGTGTGTGTGTGTGTGTGTGTGTGTGTGTGTGTGTGTGTGTGTGTGCAATGGCACGGGGCCAGCTAGTTTATTTTATAAAATCCTTGAGTGTATTGCAAACTTTTCGTTCTTGAATTTTTTTAAATAATAAATGTCTGTTTTAAGCCATGTTTTGATTGTTAGTTCTAGCAACTTCTGTTGGTTTGTTTGTTCGTAGCTTTTAAACATTCAATTTGCTCGCGAATGTTTTAATGTTAACTTCATACGTGTTTATGTTAACATTTTTACAGTTATTTCTAGCAAATATTTTGACACGCCGATGCCCCCCACTCCCTCACCTCCACCGATGATGGAAGAGACAGCGAACGCGCTGTTTTCTGTTTAGCTGAAAATTCTGAAAATTATCAAACTTTGAACACCTCTAACATTTTTGCGAAATTTTTCTGGAATAAATGAATAACAAATTCGGGTTCAGCGTCAAGAATTACATCTATATGATACATTAGAGAATTTCTTTAAAGACAATTGTAAACAGTGGCGAAAACCACAAAGATCCTGTGTCTGTGTTTGTCCCCCCACCATCGCTTGACAGCTGATAAGTGTTTACGTCCCCGTAACTAAGCGGTTTGGCAAAAAGACACCGATAGAATAAGTGCTGGGCTTACAAAGAATAAATATTGGGAGTCGATTTGTTTGACTAAAAGGCGATGCTCCAGCATGGCCGCAGTCAAATGGCTGAAACAAGTAAAAAGAATAAAAGAATATACATATACGCTCCTATGTACATACATATATAGAGGCACATGTGTGGCTGTGTGGTAAGAAGTTTGCTTACCAACCACATGGCTCCGGGTTTATTCTCACTGCGTGACACCTTGAGCAAGTGTTTTCTATAACCTCAAAGCTCGTCGTATATATGTGTGTCTCTGCCTGTCTGTCTGTTTGTGTGTGTGTGTGTGTCTGTCTGTCTGTCTTAGTGTTTTATGCCGCCCACGCTTGGCAAACGGTGTTATTGTGTTTACGTCCCCATGAACTGGCGGTTCAGTACAAGGGACCGATTGAGTAAGCACCAGGTTGAAAAGGTAAGAAAAGAATTAATGGGGTCGATTCGTTGGACTAAAAATTCTTCAAGACTGAGCCCCAGCATGGCCGCATACAAAATACTGAAGCAAGTAAAAGATAAATGATATATTGATTTTAATCATGTATAAATAGCACTCGTGTGTATGCTGCACCCCAGTTTTTTCAGTTCAAATTAAGAAGAAAATTTTGCGACTTATACACGAGTAAGTAAGATGTGTGTGTGTGTGTGTGTGTGTGTGTGTGTGTGTGTGTGTAAAAGCATAAAGTGAGGTGGTTAGAGCAACTGGAGATACGATAGTTTGACTAAAAGAATCGGCTACTGCAAGCAAAAATAAATATTGAAAACAAAAACACCTTTGGCCAAATTTGGACATACGAAAGTTTAAAAGTTTAAAATAATAGCAACGATATATATAATGGATTCCCACACAGTTCGGTCGAGCAGATTCGCTTACAGGCACATTTTTGGCTCACAGCTATAATAGAAGACATTCTCCCAAGTTCCCAAGTTGGCGCAGCGTGGGACGGAACCCAGGACCATACGGTTGCAAATCAAACTTCTTATACCTCAGACACAAAATCATGTGGGTAGCGTTATTTTCTTTATTACCTTTGTGAAGGCGGAAATTTTGTTTTCAGTCGTGTTTGTTTGTTTGTTTGTCTGTGGACAAGATATCTTAAGAACCGCTGGATGGATTCGGATGCAACTTTCAGGGATGTTTGGCCTCGTGACTGGCACGTACTAGTTAGATATTGGCATTGATCTGGTACCGGACAAGAATTCTGGATTATGTTATACTTATTTACATGATTACGATCTTACGTTAACTTTCAAGTCTTTCTCAATTATCTCCCCTTTAGGCTGTAACTATTTTGAATGGTGAATTTGTTAACTTTCGTTTGTATTAGATAAGGATAAACTATTTATTACTGTGACTAAATTTTCTTCAGCCACCTTCACATTCCATGACTACTATTGGGATCGATCAGGTACCGAACAAGGGTTATGGATTATTTTTCGGCATTTTACTTAATTTTTGAGAGCATTCAGGTTCATTTTTAGTGTTCTCGTTTGTGAGAGCGGCCGAGTTTATTTCAGATATTCTTATCTTAAAAATCATCTCCGGCCAATCGTTGAGAGGACGTTGGTGTTGCCTTGGCGGAGGTTTGCGTTCTCTGAGTGCTCTTGTTTTCATATGTCTTTTTTTTTTTTTTTTTTGGTTGGGTGTTAGTGCTTTCTTGAGATTTCTTTGAGTCAGAAATTGAAAGATCGTTCTTGGTTTCGCTTTTATTTATTGATTTCTAAAGATTCATAACATTCACATAAAATTTCCAATATCAACTTTGGAAAACAGACTCAAAATAACGTTACAAATATACATCATTAATGTATTTACGCAGCCCCAGAAGATATAAGTTGGGACTGTAAAAGTCATTAAGTGATTTTTATTATTAGCTTTCAAGAAATTGGAGCTAACGCTATGTTTGTTTGTGTG
>NC_068981.1:166807-167249 GCF_001194135.2 Octopus bimaculoides | reverse complement strand
TATATATATATATATATATATATATATATGTATGTATGTATGTATGTATGTATACCTATATGTATGTATGTGTATATCCAGAAATTACAGATCAACACGTTTCTTAGTAAACAGAGATTAGATAAGAGCAAAAGAGTAAATGATGTGTTTTTGGTTGAAGTTTGAGAGAAAGAGAAGTAAAATGAAGAAAGTAAGAGAGAAGGAATAAGAAGAAAAACGGGTAAACAGGAAGAAAGAGTAGAAACGAAATAGAGGAATAGAAGGTGGGAATGTTGACAGAGGGTATGAAAGTACGTAGAGGAAATATTGTGGTGGATGAAGAGAAAGGGAGTAGTGAAAGTTGGGTCAGCAAATGTGAACTGTCAAGTTGTTGTTGTCGGTGGTGGTGGTGGTGGTGGTGTCGGTGCTGGTGCTGGTGGTGAAGGTAGTGGTGGTGGTGGTG
>NC_068981.1:164306-166499 GCF_001194135.2 Octopus bimaculoides | reverse complement strand
GGTGGTGATGGTGGGGTGGTGGTGGTGGTGGTGGTGGTGGTGATGGTATGATGGTGATAATGATGAATGGTGATGACAGATAGATGATAAGTAGACAGACAGATAGATAGATACATTTCTTTTATTAGCCACACAGGGTTCAACAAAGATGGGAGACAGACAGACAGACAGACAGACAGACAGATAGATGGAGAGGTAGGTAGGTAGGTAGATAGATAGATATATCCATGGCCTACTTCCTTCGCTCGCGACGCTTTGTCAGTCAGGAGGAGGTGGAAGCTTCAGTGAAGGAATTCTTCGCCTCGAAGAACAAGAACTGGTATCATCATGGAATCAAAGAACTCGCAGAAAGGTAGCTTCAGATGGTGCCACACAATGGTCTCTACTTTGAATGCTCGGCTGCTTTTGTTCTAACTTGACGAATAAAGCAAATAAGTTACCAAAAATGTTAGTTTTTAGATTTTGACACAAGGCCAGCAATTTCGGGGGAGGGGCAAGTCGATTATATTCAACTGGTACTTATTTTATCAACCTCGAGAGAATGAATCTCAAAGTCGACCTCGGTGGAATTTGAACTCAGAACGTAGCGACGGGAGGAATATCGCTAAGCATATCGCCCAACATGCCAATGATTCTGCAAGAAGAAGAAGAAGAAGAAGAAGAAGAAGAAGAAGAAGAAGAAGAAGAAGAAGAAGAAGAAGAAGAAGAAGAAGAAGAAGAAGAAGAAGCAGTTGTGGTTGATGAAAAAGGTGGTAGCAGTACCAATAATTGTCGGATTCCTGGGAAGAGTGAGTAAAATTCTGGAGAAGTACATGGAACAAATAGGGGCTGCAATAAGGGTGGAGCACTTGCAGAAAACAGCACTGCTTGGAACCGCTCGAATACTCCGGATGGTGCTCGAAAAATAAGGGGTGTTACCTTAGTTCGCTAGTAGTGGACAGCTGATACTGTAGTATATCTCCAATGTTAGAAGCTGTGCAAAGGCAATGATAATAATAATAATAATAATAATAATAATAATAATAATAATAATAATAATAATAATAATAATAATGATGGTTTCAATTTTTGGCACAAGACTAGGAATTTTTGAGGTGGGTGCTAGTCGTTTACATCGACCTCGGTGTTCAACTGGTACTTATTTTCCGGACCGGGTTGCGTGTTGTGTTCTTGAGCAAGACACTTTATTTCACATTGTTCCAGTCCACTCGGCTGTAGAAATGAGTTGTGACGTCACTGGTGTCAAACTGTATCCCCTTGCTTTTCCCTTGGATAACATCAGTGGTGTGGAGAGGGGAGGCTGGTATGCATGGGCAACAGCTAGTCTTCTATAAACAACCTCATCCAAACTTGTGCCTGAGAGGGTAACTTTCTAGGCGCAATTCCATGGTCAGTCATGACCGAAGGGGGTCCCAAAATTCGCCATCTCCTTCAATTGCTGCTTCCCATTTGCTTGGCAGATGGTCAGACCGTCATTTCAAGATGTTTTTGTTAAATAGTGTTATTGTTTTTGTTGAATAAAATTTGTTGAAAAAAAAAAAAGTCTGGTCGACAGAATTCGTGACACCAAGTGGAACAAACCGAATGTCAGAAAGCGAAGACAGTCAATCTTTGATACGAAATGCTTTGACGTATCATTGATGAGCGCCGAAGTCCTCTCAGCGTGAGTTATGTATGGAAAGCCATGAGTGCATTAAAAGCCAAGATACCATAAAGCTTGTTAGATTTACTATGAGTCTAGACACCCACACCATCCATCAACTGCATTAAACAGAAGAAGAAAAGACCGAGAAATATCAATTGTTTTATGATTTTAACGTACATACTTTATGCCTCCAGACATCATATATGTATTAACACGGTAACACTTCATCTGATTCGGCTTCCGGCATCAGATAGTAACTTTTGTTAACGGTTAAGGTCAAATGGAAGTCTTTCTGGGGCGTGGCAGAGCAATCAGCATTCTCCTTAGTATTTACAACAATCGCCAGTTCTTTTTGTTTTTGTTTTTCGCCAGTAGCTGAGTTATCAGGTTTTCAGCTAAGGTTTTTCCTTCGCCAATAAGTTTTCAATTTGATTATTTAGTGAGACTCTGACAGCTCTCAATGTTCAAATGGAAGGAAAAAGTCATTTCGGAATAGTATAAATATGGTGACATTTACGTTAATACGCATATATGTGCGTGTATATATA
>NC_068981.1:160448-162315 GCF_001194135.2 Octopus bimaculoides | reverse complement strand
TTTTTCTACAGGTGTATTCTCAGAATTGGTCCGTTTATACTGGCCATTCTTCCAACAGTCACCCATCTTTCAACGAATTTGCTATGAGACAGCACTTCCTTCTCTACTCTCATCTTCCTTTTCAAGTGGAACTTGAAAAAGTTGATGAGGCCTTGGCCAAAGAGGAAAGTGTCTGTCCTTAGCCCTTTCAAACGGGTCCACCATATCACTTCTTTCGCTACAGCCACTAGGCATAGGAAAATTGCCGTGCCCTCCCGGTTAAAGGAGGTCGGCGGGTCAATCCTCACGTCTTTGATAATAATAATAATAATAATAATAATAATAATAATAACAACAATAATAATTATAATAAAGAGCTAAAAATTGGTATGACCACAAACCCGAAGGCATCATCGAAAATGGAAATGCAAAGATCCCAAGGGATTTTATGATTCAGTGCGACCATGAGATAGAGAATAGGAAGCCAGATATAGTCCTAATTGAGAAAGAAAAGATATTATGCTGGATCATAGATATAGCATGCCCAGCTGACAACAAGGTATGCGATAAGGAAGAAAAAAAAGTCGAGAGATATGACAGGTTAGCTTGGGAAGTTGAGCAGTTGTGGTCGATGAAAAAGGTAGCAGTAGTAGTACCAATAATTGTCGGAGCTTTGGCAACAATGAGCAAAAATCTCAAGAAGTACGTGGAACAAATAGGGGCTGCAATAAGGGTGGAGCACTTGCAGGAAACAGCATTGCTTGGAACCGCTCGAATACTCCGGAAGGTGCTCGAAAAATAAGAGGTGTTACCTTAGATCACTGGTAGTGAACAGCTGACACTGTAGTATATCTCCAACGTTAGAAGCTGTGCAAAGGCAATAATAATAATAATAATAATAATAATAATAATAATAATAATAATAATAATAATAATAATAATAATAATAATAACAATAACAACAACAACAGCAGCAGCAACAACAATAATAATAAAGGTTTCAAATTTTGTCACAAGGGTAGTAATTCGGTGGGGAGGGGATAATTCGGTTACGTCGACCCCAGTTTTCAACTGGTACTTATTTTATCAATTCCGAAAGGATGAAAAGCAAAGTCGACCTCGGTGGAATTTGAAATCAGAACGTAGCGACTGACCTCGGTGGAATTTGGGGCTTAGCGCAAAATTACGTCTATATGATAAAAATAATAACAATTAACAACGATAATTAAAGAATTAAAATTTCCCCCAAAGTGGGGAGTTCCACCCAGGGCCAACCAAGGAAGTCCACACGTCCTGGTTACCTCGACGTCCAAGGGGACCTAGAAAGTACCTATTTCAGTTCACTACAAGGACACCATTTTTTAATGGGATTTTGTCTCAAACAAGGCTTTAGCGTGAGAGAGTACAAAACCAAAACCAAAAACCTGGTGGGGAGAGGAAATGGAGTATGGGAATTTAAAAGACTTTGATACACAGAAAGCTTAAAGGAATGACTACCAAAGACCAGAGGAAATCAAAAGGATGATGGTAAGTTCCAGAGAGCAACAGTCCAAGGAAAGAAGCTGATTATGTCGATCATTGCCCTTCTTGCTGAAATCTCGGATACGGCTTCTCGTTATCGGATTATGGGTGAGGGCCCGTGGCTTAGTGGTTAGGGTTATACGCTCACGACCCTAAGGTTATGGCTTCGATCCCCAGCAGCCAGTTGTGTTCTTGAGCAAGACATGTTATTTCTCGTTGCACTCAGAATGTACAACTCATTATTTACATGAATCGCTACCCACTATATCACCCCTTTTATCCTCAACGCCTTCTTGGGACTTCCCCCCCCCCGGGGGGTGGGGGCAATACCACCCACTTCGGTAACCTCTGTAAGGCGGCGAGCTGG
>NC_068981.1:158050-160438 GCF_001194135.2 Octopus bimaculoides | reverse complement strand
ACCACCCACTTCGGTAACCTCTGTAAGGCGGCGAGCTGGCAGAATCGTTAGCACGCTGGGCGAAATGCTTAGCGGTATTTCGTCTGCCGCTACATTCTGAGTTCAACGAGAGCAGGCAAAAATGAGTCGTACCTGTAATTCAAAGGGCCAGCCTTGTTACACTTAATCTTCTCGAGACCTACATTAAGGGCACCCGTGTCTATGGAATGCTCAACCACTTCCACATTAATTCACGAACAGCTTGTTCCATTCATCGGAACAACTGGCATCCTCATCTTCGTAACCGACGGAGTACCAGTTTACCTGGCCATTTACATTTACATCGGATTCTGGGTAGCAATGGGGTGGATAAAAACTGTAACGAATTAATTATAGTTTTACTAAATACAGCCAAAAGGCAAAATTCCTTTCAAAAAACGAAAAAAAGAAAAATTAAACGATTTTCAATAATTCACGCTAATTAAACCTCGTCAGATCTCATTGAGCACACCTGCAATCAAAAGCGCTCCAGCTTGGGCCATCTCGTCTGATTTTTGTTTTGTGTTTGTTTTTGGTTTCTTTCATGCATTAGAGCAGTGGTTCCCAAAATTTTTCGGTCTGCCACCCCTTGACACCCAAGCCACATTCCTATCGACCCCAACTAACCATCACAAACATAGACCTCTTTCTGAAGCAAATTCAAAGCAACTATATTTCACAAACATAACCTAATGATCCCATTATCTTGTTGTTTTTACATGAATCGCTACCCCGTTATCACCCCACTTTTCCTCAACGTGTCCTTGGAACTTTCCACCATCCCCAGGGGTGCAATACCACCCACTTTGGGAACCTCGGCATTAGAGGGTTGCAACGCGGTGAGCTGGCAGAGTGGTTAGCACGCTGGGCGAAATGCTTAGCGGTATTTCGTCTGAGTTCAAATTCCACCGAGGTCGACTTTGCCTTTCAGCCTTTAGCGGTCGATAAATTAAGTACCAGTTGCGTACTGGGGTCGATCTAATCGACTTAATCCCTTCCGCCAAATCTGAGGCCTTGAGCTTCCAGTAGAATGGATTATATAAAGGGATGCATTATAAAATGTGTCATCTTAAAAGAAGCTGTAGATTCTCGTTCATCTTTTACATGTTTCAGCCATTAGACAGCGGCCATGCTGGAGCACCGCTTTGTAGAAGAATTTTTAGTCGAAGAAATCGATCTCAGCACTTGTTTTTTTTTTTTTTTCTAAGACTAGTACTTATTATATCGAGCTCTTTTGCCGAGCCGCTAAATTGCCGGGGACTTAAACACACCAACACCGGTTGTCAAGCGGTGGTGGGAGAAAACCACACACACAAACACACACACACACACATATATATATACGCGCACACACACATATACATATATATTATATGTACGTATATATGTATATGTGTGTATGTATATATATATATATATATATATATATATATATATATATATACGACTTCTTTCATACACACACACACACACACACACACACACACACATATATATGCAGTAATCCCTCGCCATATCGCGGTTCACCTATCGCGGTTTATTATTTAATCTTACGTCGATTCCTCTGTGGTGTTGTTAATAAAATAAACATATACAAGTTATAATAATAATAATAATAAATACATAATACTATTTCTACTTCGCGGATTTTCACATATCGCGGCGAATTTTGGAACGTAACACCCGCGATAGAGAATAGAAAAAACTTGCTCACAGAACCATGTGATTGGAAAGCAATTTGGCTGCTACTTCTAGCAGACTGAGTGACTGCGCCATGGCTTCCTCGCTGGCTCGTTGGCTCATTGCTCGTTTTGACAATAGTAAGTAGTAATGTCAGTGCATGATAATGAAGTAGAGTTTCTTTTTCACCATAAGTATGTATGAATGAGATAAGCTTGACGGGCAAAGATAGCTGGGTAAAATAATGTATCATTTGTAATATCTGGTTTGACATAAGTTATTTGAAGTATCCTTGCTATCTTACTCCACCACCACCACCTGCATACACCTTCCTACACGCTTTCTATACATGTGTGTGCGAGCGTGTGTGTGTGTGTGTGTGTATCTGTAAGATTGTGTACGTGTGTGTGTGTGTGTACGTGTGTGTGTGTGTATATATATATATATATATATATATGGAGGGACGACCGTATATGTGTGTGTGTGTGTGTGTATGTGTGTGTGTGTGCGTGTGTGTGTGTATGTGTGCGTGTGGGGTATATGTATATGTGTATATATATATATGCATATACATATGTATACACTAAAATACACATTCTCTAACCACCCACACAAATATATTTATATATAATTACACACACACACACACACACACACACATATATATATATATATAAACATGCATATATA
>NC_068981.1:156724-157816 GCF_001194135.2 Octopus bimaculoides | reverse complement strand
ATATATATATATATATATATATATATATATATATACATACATATATATATATATGGATACGTGTATATACATGTATATTTATATATAAGCATGCATGCATATACACACACACACACGCACACACATACCCACACACGCGCGCGGGCGCGCATGTGCATTCTCAAATGAATAAAATATTTCACTACTTTTATTCCCATATGTCACTGAAAAATACTGCAGACTGAGTGGTTGAATATATCGCAAGGTTTATAACGGAAAGGGAATAGAAGACAGACTCCCAATAGATTTACAGGTTTCAGAAAGCACCGTACTGCAGTTTTAATAAAACGCAATGTTCCCTTGTGCGATATTCCCCTCTGCAATATTCCGTTACCAGCTGCAAAATAATTCGACACAGCTATACAGCATGGCGGCTCCCACCATCGCACCCACCTCCAGTACATTTAAAGTTACATGTTTCTGCTAGGAATTGAACTTGTAACAGTTTTGACCGGATACAAATGAAACAAGAGTTCGACCTCTAGACCAAAAAATTCGTTCAGGTATCGCTTTAAAATTTCAGCACAGTGTCAGCAAATTCTAGGATGGGGTTAAGACGATTACGATGACAACCCCCAGTGTCCAACTGGTACTTACCTTATCGACCTCGAAATGATGCTGGAATTTGAACTCAGAACTTAAAGACGGACGAAATGCCTAGCAGCATTTTGTCCAGCATTCTAACGCTTCTGCTGCCTTACTCTACACATCCATATTAACTTCTGTAATCGCGTCTCGGTGAATCAACATATGGCTTTGTGGTAAGAAGCTTCCTTCCCAACCACATGGTCCCAGGTTCATTCCCACTGCGTGGCACCTTGGACAAGTGCCTTTTACTATATCCTTGGACTGACCAAAGCATTGTGAGTGGATTTGGTAGACGGAAACCAAAAGAAGCCCGTCGTGTATATATATATATATAAATATATATATATATATATATATATAGTAAAATAATAAAGAGAAAGTTTTTGGTACTGTATTATATATATATTTGAAAGAGTGAGTAGAGATGGCTTTTTTTGAGGGGATAATTTTTATTTGTATCTTAAT
>NC_068981.1:152975-153625 GCF_001194135.2 Octopus bimaculoides | reverse complement strand
TACACATCTAAAACATTTCCATAAACAGTCTATTGTGCTAGACAAGTTCATTGCAATCTGATTTAAATATGGCTGATCCTGTTCGCCCTTTTTCAAGAACATGAGTCCTTCTGTGTGTGTGTGTGTGTGTGTGTGTGTGTGTGTGTGCGCGTGTGTGTGGTGCTGGTGTTTTGTTTTTTGTTTTTGTTCTTTGTTTTTCTGGGTTTTTTTCTTTCTCAATTTTATTGGATTACAATTCCCGAATATATAGCGAACGGAATACAAACCTCCTTTCATGGGATCAGTCTATATAGGTAGATGTATGTGTGTGAGTGTGTGAGTGTGTGTGTGTATATATGTATGTACGTATGTATGTTTGTGTGTATGTTCGTGTATATGTATGTATGTGTGAGACAGACAGAGCCTGGGAGATTGCTTATGAGTCAATATTGCAAAAACTTCCACAACTATATGTGAGAATAAATGTGTATACACACATAAACGCACACACACACACACACACTTATATATATATATATATAAACACACACACACACATATATATATACATATACATACATATATGTAAGTACACATACACACATATGAGTGTGTGTGTGTATATATATATATATATATATATATATATATATATATATATATATATATAT
>NC_068981.1:149548-151792 GCF_001194135.2 Octopus bimaculoides | reverse complement strand
ATATATATATATATATATATATATATATATATATATATATAGCGTGTGTATATATGTGTATGAACATACATAAAGAACTGAACACAAAGGGTGTACAAGGAAGAAATAAGCAACGTAAGGGAGAGGGCTGAGAAATCAAAGGAAAACGTACACGTGTAGATTGTGACTTGTCAAATATATATACATCGGGATGTGTGAGGGTAAATTTGATGACAGTTCTCGCCTGGGAATTCTCTTAGTAAGAAACTCTCTTGTTGGTTTATGATTCGTTTCTACGGCTCGGACCACATGGGAAGATTACGGAAAATAGAAATATATATGGAAGGGCAGATTTAGAAAGATACAAGTGCGTTTGGTGATTCTACAGAACAATAACAACAAGAGCAGCTGTTTTCATCGCCGTTGTTTTTGTTTTGTTGTGCTTCACATCATGTCTGATCGTGTAAACTCATCTATGATCATAGCGGTCTATCTATGTCCATCCTCCCTCATTTTACTGAAATGTATCCAAGACTTTATTTTAGATGTTCTCTGTGATTTTACACAATCACAACAGTAGCTGTTGTTGTTGTTGCTGTTGCTGTTGTTGTTGTTGTTGTTAGCATCTTGTCATGTCTGGTTCACCAGGCCTATATGTAGTCGAAGTGCTCCGTTCAAATCATCTCATCTCATTTTGCAGTAATCTATCCAGAAATTTACATTTTGATTATCCTTCGTTGTTAGACAGAAAGGTGGTGTTTTGGAGAAATTTTGGCTGCTGCTTCTAACATGTCTAATGATCATGTGAAGGTTCTTTCGTTGGCTCAACAAAGAAAATATGCTTATCAATAGAAATGCTACAGAACACTGAGGACACCTGTACAGAAGATATGTCGCTTCCACCGTCTTAGCCCCCTCTGACAGTTTGATGAAGAATCATTTATTTTAATAAGACCAGCAATTATGGGACCAGCAATTAAGTCGATTACATGGGTCCCAGTACTCAACTGGTACTTATTTAATCGACCTCGAAAGGATTCTTTTCTGCTCTAGGTAGAAAGCTCGAAATTTTGGGAGAGGGTGCCAGTCGATTAGATCGACTCCAATGTGCAACTGGTACTTAATTTATTGACCCCGAAAGGATGAAAGGCAAAGCCAATCTCGGTGGAATTTGAACTCAGTGCGTAGCGACTGACGAAATACCGTTAAGCATTTCGCCCGGGGTGCTAACGATTCTGTCAGCTCACCGCCTTAATCTTATTGTAGCATTGATACTTTACTTGTTGCTGTCCAAAAGATTTAAAGACCAAAAGAAAAATCAACCCCGGCGATAAACGAATCAGAGGTTGAAATGTTGCAATTAAATATGGCGATAGTTTTAGTCCAGTGCTGCGCAGTTATTATGAATGTTTGATCCTTGGTTCTTTAATGAATATTGTTTTTTTTTTTCAATAGATATTTTCAATTCATCTCAATATTTTGGGCAGAAAATGGAAGTGGGATGTCTTTTCCAGAAAAGTGAGCAACATCAATAAGGAATCATGGCTTGAACTATATTTTACACTCAGGTTTTATAGAGAGACACGCCCTTCGTCAGCCGTTTACAGAAGATCGCATCGGTTTCGACACCTTACGATATTATCACTTCCTCTAGCTGTGCTGTGTAGCAATACAGCTATCCGAGAATGCTTTACGATTATAATTCTTATCCCCCAAAAAATGACGAACCAGCGACAACAAATCAGTGGCCCTAGTACCAGACAAATACCCGTTAGTGAATATTTGAATTTTACCTACAGTGAATAAATTGCCAGAATACCAAGTGTTTCCAAATAAGGAGTAATTATCGAGAAATATAAACCACATGTAGAGCATAACAATTATTTATGGAAGACAGCGTGACAGAATAGGAAAACGTAGATCAAGAGGCCAAGGAGGGAATTTTTATTTAGTCAGGATGCAGACACTGCAGAGAATAACAAAAATCACGTGTCTGGAACAAGAAATCAAATTAATACATTCACCGGCTGCTCTTGTGAAGTAGTAAATCGCTATTTGTTTTCTAACTTTTAACCTTGTTTTTCTTTCTGCAGATTAATTCATATAATATTAATTAAAATAATTTTTTTAAAAAAAAAAGAAACACAGATATATATACATATGCACAGTGATGGCTACCACCGGAGCGAGACAGAGAGAGAGAGAGAGCAACTACGTGGTCACACCAGCAGCTAGAAATAACAATCAAATTGTATCCTAGTATCA
>NC_068981.1:146588-147753 GCF_001194135.2 Octopus bimaculoides | reverse complement strand
GTGTAAGCATACGACTTGTTTGGGCAGGCTTACGTTAAAAGACAACTTTAGAATGACATTTTCTGTCAAAACGCTAAAAATAACTGACCAACAAAAAAAAAGCAACTAAGATTCAACCAAATCAAAAACTAAACCCACATACTAAGCGAACAAGGATGAACCATCCCACTTTGATTGCGCGCGCACATGCACAATACACACACACACGCACACACACACACATTCACATACCCCCCCCTTTTACATACACACACACATACACTCACACAGAGTTGAAGCGCTGCTTGATTTATTTTTTCAGCGTACAATTTTCATCATCCCACTACCAAGTATTTCATCACTCCTTCCTTCCTTATTCATCTATCGCCCCTTCCTTTCTCGTTCATAAACACAAGAGTATTATTATAGTAGATTATCTCGGTAACCTTGGGAGCTATGAAAAAATATATCTCCCCTTCCTTCCTTATTCATCTATCATTCTTTCCTTTCTCATTCATAAGCAAAAGAGTATTCTTATAGTAGACTATCTCGGTAACCATGAGAGCTATGAAAAAAATACAAAGCCCAGCAACACCACCGGATCATTCTACACATCTGTGAAATATTTCGTGCAATTCCACCCAGCCGTTTGACCGTGAATCCTAAGACAGGAAAGAATTGCTCATGTCAAATTTATATGTATAGATATATTGTTGTATTTGGGGATGGTCATGTTGCTAGCTTAGCCAATGAAAACACACGTACTAGATATTTGGTGTTCACTTGCTTCAGCTTTATTTTATATTAATTGTATTTCGGCCAGAGTTTTTTCGTCACACTTCTATGACCTCATCATTGACCCTTTGCTTTCTTTTTCTTTTTCGATCTGCCATTTTGTATTCCTTTTGTATGTGTTTTATTTGCGCATGCATATAGCCCTGTCTATGTCTATGTTTAGTAAGTGCGTGTGTGTGTGTGGGGGGGGGAATGTGTATGGTACCAAATATATTGTGTGTGTGTTTTCATTGGCTAACTTGGCAACATGACCATCCCCAAATACAACAATATCTGTTTCAACACACGAATTCACATCAAGAATCTTGCAAAACGAATATATAAACGTGTATATAGATAGATAGATAGATAGATAGATAGATAGATAGATAGATAGATAGATAGATAAAAC
>NC_068981.1:146355-146578 GCF_001194135.2 Octopus bimaculoides | reverse complement strand
ATAGATAGATAGATAGATAGATAGATAGATAGATAGATAGATAGATAGATAAAACTTACCTGGAAGAGGATGCGTGGCGTTCAATCATGTAATAATATATATAATGTATATATATATATTTATATATATATATATATATATATATATGTGTGTGTGTGTGTGTGTGTGTGTGTGTGTGTGTATACTTATATACATATGTATATGTACATACATCTATACATAT
>NC_068981.1:145109-145775 GCF_001194135.2 Octopus bimaculoides | reverse complement strand
TATATGCATATGTGGGCACAGGACGTCATGAAACGTGTACAACAAAAAGATGCGAAGTACGAGTACATGGAATATGAACTAATTTTTCGAACAACGAAAGACACAAATGGAAAACAAGACACACAACACAAAAAAACGACCCTTCATCAGTTGTTGGTTGTTTTTCTACTCTCGTATTTCGAGCATTTAACAACAATATACGGTTTCGATAAAACAGTTGCTCCCGTAAAGCAAATTATATAAAATTTGGGATTTTGCAGAGGATCAAAATTGGTAACGCAAACAGGACATGAAAACAAACAGAAAGGGCTGCTAAGCCTGTGGTGATGAACGCGTAAATCAAGCTTGGACAGCAGTCCGACAAGAAAATGTCTTCTTTGTTGCAGCTACAACAGAGAGAAAGAAACACAGGTTGGGAGAAGAAAGATGGCTGATGGTCACGTGGGAGCCACGTGAGCAAGGGAGAAGTGAGGGAGAGAGAGTGACAGAGTAATAGGATAGACTAAGGGAGAAGAGGAGGTAAAAGAATATGAGAGAGAAAGAAAGAAAAACGAAAGAGTAAAAAGATAGTATAGAGTGCCCATCAGAATTATTAAGATAAAACTTACTTAGAAGAGGATGCGTGGTGTTCAATTATATGATAATATAAATAATGTATGTATATAT
>NC_068981.1:143805-144903 GCF_001194135.2 Octopus bimaculoides | reverse complement strand
TATATGCAAATATACATACGTATATGTAAACCCTTACATCTACACGCATATACTCATGCATATGTGGGCACAGGATGTCAAGAAACGAGTACAATATGAAGTACGAGTACATGGAATATGAACTATTTTTTTCGAACAACGAAAGATACAAATGGAAAACAAGACAAACAACATAAAAAACGACCCCTCATCAGTTGTTGGCTATTATTTTACTCTCGTATTTCGAACATTTAACAATAATATACCCTTTTGATTAAAACTGTTACTCCCGCAAAGCAAATTAAATAAAATTTGGGTTTTTGCAGAGGGTCAAAATTAGTAACACAAACAAGACAGTGAAAACAAACAGAAAGGGCTGCTAAGCCTAAACGAGGTTGTGGTGGCGAATACGTATGTGTGGTTAGGAAACAAGCTTCTTTATTTCATGAGATTTGCCAGAAGGACAGCACATAGATTGATGCAGAAGCGATGTGGGTTGGACAGCAACATAAATGAGATGAAATGATAAACAAAATAATGATATTGATGAGAGGAACAACGACGCCCGCTGATCGATGCCCGGGAAACAAGCTTCTTACCACACAGCCACTCCTGCGCCTATTTATTTAATTATTGCATTTAATTATGTCTTTTAAGAGACATAAGTGGCTAGCCAGAATCGCGAGGTTGCACCTTCCCGGTATTCTAAAGGAGGACTTATGGTTGTTGAGATGTTACTTAAACGGGGTTGCTGTTGAACCGACAAACTTTCATATCTGTGTATTGGATGTGCTATCACCGCCGATGTTTCTGTCGTTAACTCTGGGTCTGATGTTGTTGTTAGCATATATATAAATAAATAAAACTATATATATTAACTAGGCGAAGTCAAAAATTATCTGCACTTTCGCCAAACCTTTCTTTCGGTTGACCACGGTGCTTTCATCGCTCGTGTGATAAGAAAAAAGGAGGTGCACTGTGGTTATGTTATCGAGGTTTGACCTTCATCGCTCCAGTTTACCTCGTGCATGGGCGCGTGTGCGTGTATGTGCCTGTGTGTGTATGCGTGTGTGTGTGTGTGTGTGTGTGTGTGTGTGTGTGTGTGTGTGTGTGTGTGTG
>NC_068981.1:140978-143578 GCF_001194135.2 Octopus bimaculoides | reverse complement strand
ATGAATTAAACGAAAGGATCGGGAATATAAAGAAGGCAAAAAAAAGGATCGGTCAAATTGGAGGGGAGGGAGGGAGTAGCGTGTTTATATGAAAGAGAGGAGCGGGAAGAGAGTATGGGAGGAGAGAGAGCATGAGATAGAGAGAGGGGAGAGAGATTTATTATAAACACTAAGGTTGCATAAGACAGACATTTTATATTGGTTTGTCTTCAAAAATGTACAGTGAATTGGCTCCAATGAGGGGTGTGTGTTTATGTGTGTGAGATCGTGTGTGTGTGTGTGTGTGTTTCGTATGTGGTTCTGTTTGTGTTTGTATTTGTGTAAGCTTTTGCCAGTGTCAATCCGTGTGTGAGTGCGTGTGTATGTATGTATGTATGGATGGATGGATGGATGGATGGATGTGTGTATGTGTGTGTATGTGTGTGTATGTGTTTGTGTGTATGTGTGCGCATATGTGTGTTTGTGTCTGTATGTGTGTGTGCGTATGTGCGTGTGTGTGTGTGTGTTTCCGTATGTTTGTGTATGTGTGTATGTGTAAGTGTGCGTATGTATGTATGTGTGTGTGTGTGTGTTTGTATGTGTGCGCATGTGTATGTATTGTATGTGTATGTGCGTGTGTGTATATATGTGTGTGTGTGAACAGTGTATTATTTTTTTGCGTGTCTATGAATTTGTAGGTCTGGTTATAGTGCTCCTGACTTTCTGTGTGTGTGTGAGTGAGTGTGCTGTGTGCGCGAGTATGTATGTGTGTATTCTGTGTGTGTGTGTCTTTTTGTGCGCGCGCGTGCGTATGTGTGTGTGTGTGTTCAAGTTCCGATTACGTGTATCTGTACTTGTATCATTGCCTTTGTGTGTGTGTGTGTGTGTGTGTGAGGGTGCTGGTGAGTGTGCATATGTGTGACTGTATGCGTATGTGTGTGCGTGTGTGTGTTTGTGAGTGTGTGCATGTGTGTGCGTGCGCCTATTCTGACTGTGATGACGTCTGTCACTATAATTCACTAAGCTTCAGTGTATGCGTGTCTTTATGTGTGTTTGTGTGTGTTTGTGTGTGCGTGTGAGTGTGTCTGCGTGTGTGTGTGTGCACGTGTGTGTGGGTGTCCATGTGTGAATGATAACAAGTGGGGTTCACGCTAGTGTACTCTCATATATCATAACTTCCCCTTTTTCTCCTCCTCCACCTCCTCCCTCTCCTTCTATACTAAAGACTACGACAGTTACCCCAGCCCTTCTGGAACTTTTGTATAGTCTTGGATGCTGCTTCATCATCTCTCTTTCTTTCTTTCTTTCTTCTTCTTCTTCGCGGGTCATTAGGTGCAAACAGTGACATCTTTTTTATTGCGCATGACATACAGAGTCGCTTCTCCACCAATTCATAATTTATTATCATAGCATGTGTTAGAGAACCAACCAGGAAACATTTTTGGCTGTGTGGTAAGTAGCTTGCTTCCCAACCACATGGTTCCGGGTTCAGTCCCATTGCGTGACACCTTGGGCAAGTGTCTTGTACTATAGCCTCGGGTCAACCAAAGCCTTATGAGTGGAAGACGGAAACTGAACGAAGCCCGACGTATATACCTGTATGTGTGTGTCTACCACTTCTTGATAACCGGTGGTAGTGTGTTTACGTCCCCGTAGGTTAGGGGTTCGGAATAAAATACCAATAGAATAAGTACTTGGCTTAAAATATCAAAGATTGCAGTGAATGTATTCGACTAACAATTCTTGAAGGCGGTGCCCCAGCATGGTCGCAGTCTAATGACTGGAATAAGTAAACGATAAACGATAACTCTAAGTTACGGGGACGTAAACACACCACCATCGGTTGTCAAGTGATGGTGGGGGACAAACACAGACACACAAACATATACACACATAGATCTATATATACATATATACAACGGGCTTGTTTCAGTTTCCATCTACCAAATCCACTCACAAGGCTTTGATCGGCTCGAGGTTATAGGAGAAGACACTTGCCCAAGGTGCCATGCAGTGGGACTGAACCCGGAACCATGTGGTTGGTAGGCAAGCTACTTACCACACCACCACTCCTGCGCCTAGTATGTAATATTATAAATTAATTGTTAGGGACAGAAGCATTATTAGTACCAAAAAAATAATCTTTATATCCAACTTAACATGGATATCTTGTTAGAACACCGAATACTACGTCATAAGCCTTGAGACATCTCATGTAGGCGCTTGGTGCAGAAAAGCACACACATATATCGCAGCAGACGAGATTCGTCTGCCGTATTATATTCTAATCGCAGCTTTCCTTGCGAGACATTCTTTTCATGAGCAACTGACTGAAGATGAGAATGATTTTGGCATCTTCTGCCAGTAGTATTTTGGCCAGGAGTACCAGACTGCAATTGGCGCTATCAAGAATGTTCTGATACTTTTAGCGTAGCCACCTTACCAAACTAGAAGAAATTGCACAACTGTTTTGGATTAACACCTGGTACAAATTTGTTCCTCCCTGTCTGATTTTGTCTTTTTCTCATGCGTGTATTTCTCGACCCTCTCTTTCTCTCTCTCTCTCTCTCTCTCTCTCTCTCTCTCTCTCTCTATCTATCTATCTATCTATCTATCTATCT
>NC_068981.1:140510-140968 GCF_001194135.2 Octopus bimaculoides | reverse complement strand
TCTCTCTCTCTCTCTCTCTCTCTCTCTCTCTCTCTCTCTCTCTATCTATCTATCTATCTATCTATCTATCTATCTCTATTGCCGAGGAGAAGGGCAAAGGGCAAATATTCCAAGCTTAATGAAACAAACGATTCGGAATTGTTTAATTCCAGATAGTGGCTGTGAGGTAAGTAGCTTGCTTACCAACCACATAGTTCCGGGTGTTCAGTCTCATTGCGTGGTACCTTGGGCAAGTGTCTTCTACTATAGCCTCGGGCCGACCAAAGCCTTGTGGATGGCTTTGGTAGACGGAAACTGAAAGAAGCCTGTCGTATCCCGCCCACGCTGCCGCACTTGCCCTTACCTCTCCAACACCACCCTCCTCACCAGCACCCATCACCGACCCTATCACATCACCGACTCCTTCACCTGCACTTCTACCAACCTCATCTATTGCCTCTCCTGCTCTCTCTGCCATT
>NC_068981.1:139679-140229 GCF_001194135.2 Octopus bimaculoides | reverse complement strand
CCTACCACCCATCTCTCCCCCCACCTCCCCTCCTGCTCCGACTCCTACTTCTTTGTACGTCTCTTCACCTCTCTTCACTCCTACTTCTCTTCCTACTTCTCTTCATTCCTACTTCTCTCCACTCCTACTTCTCTTCCCACTTCTCTTCCTACTTCTCTTCACTCCTAATTCTCTTCACTCCTACTTCTCTTCACTCTCACTCTCTTCTCTCGTACTCCCCCCTCTCTCACTCTTACTCTCTACATTCTTACTCTCTTACTCTCTCACCCTTACTCTCTCACTCTCTTCTCTCTTTCCCTCTCGCTCACTCTCTTTCTCTTTCTCTCTTTCTCTCCCCCATACCCTTCTTCCCTCTCTCCTACTCTCTTCTCTCTCACTCTCTTCTCTCACTTTCTTCTCTCTCACTCTCTTTCTCTTCCTCTCTTTCTCCCCCCATGCCCACCTTCCCTCTCTTATACCCACCCTCTCTCCTCTCTTTCTCTCCCTTCCCATACCCATCTTCCCCCTCTTCCCCCTCTCTTACATCCACCTTCCCCTTCCCCCTTCATCG
>NC_068981.1:135048-138627 GCF_001194135.2 Octopus bimaculoides | reverse complement strand
ATATATATATATATACATATATATAATACAAAGGATATATAAGCATGTATACATACATATATGTACATACTTACATCTACATGTGTATATAGATGCATATTCGGGTACATGACGTTAGAAAAATGAACTACAGACAACGGAACGAACACATAGGAAAACAAATAGCCACTTGGAAATTATTCCTTCATCAGCTGCCTCTATTCTAAACCAGACGTTTCCAAGATAAGGCAGGACGCACTCTTAGAATAGTTTCTTCCTGAGTAGTGGATCAACCCACTAAACAGAGGATTCCAAGGTAGCAAACACAAACCAAGACAGGAAAAACTGGACAGTGAAAACAACATTAAAAAGTCGTAGGGCAAAACGCGAATCCGATATTGAACGTTAGTGATATGACGAAGCTGGACGGAAAAAAACAGGTTCGTCTCGCCATCATGGTGGCTGGAGTGAGAAAGAGAGAATTGACCACAAGACACATGTGAGCAGAGAGGGTGGTAGAGGGAGGAAGTGGAACAAACGTGAGAGACAGGGAGGGAGAGAGAGATGTGTATAGCAGTGAAGAAGCAAGATGTATGTATGTATGTATATGATCGTGTGTCTGTGTTTGTCCACCCTCCATCGCTTGACAACCGGTGTTGGTGTGTTTACGTCCCCGTAACTTAGCGGTTCAGCATAAGAGGCCGATAGAATAAGTACTAGGCTTACAAAGTCCTTAGATCGATTTGTTCAACTAAAAGCGGTGCTCCAGTGTGGCCGCAATCAAATGACTGAAACCAATAAAAGAATAAAGGAAGATAGAAAATATGCATAAGAAAATAACTAACTTCACTACAAGCTATCAAGAAAGCCTCTACGTGGTGGCTTGACCTGCAAAAATTAACAGCTGGGTTTCCTTTAAATCACACTTCGCCGTTATAAAAACATGCGTTCCAAAAATTATCATCTTCTGAGTTGTATCGTACACCACACATTTCGATGCTTCTAATAAAAAAGCAACAAATACTTTCTTGTTTACATTTATATCAATCAGATTGAAACTGGTGTGGGGGTGGGCAAAACGACTGCAACGACACTGGTAACTAGCTTTGCTACGAGGCAACAACGAGGCCATCACATGCTCGTTAGCTGCGTTAGAAATAGCAGCCAAATCTCCCGAGATTACACGCTACTATCTTTGAAACGGGAGAGACAAGAATTCTAAATTACATTTGAATACAAGATGAGATGGTCACGACTGGAACTCATTTGATTATATGTCTATTTGGTTAAAATTAATCTGTGCTTGAACAACGATGACATCAAACCAATGTGCGAGTGTTTAAACAATTTTGGCTCAACCTGCTAGAAACAACAGTCAAACACCTTACCGTCATGTATAAAAAGAAGAACACGTGAATTATGTAATTCTGGATTCAGCATGTATGAATAACAGACAGGATGTTCATGGATGGAGGTTCCTTGATGATCTGCTGGAAATTAAACAGCAAGAACTGCCACATAACATAGACTTCTCTGTCGTCGTGTCTTCAGCAATACTTTTGGATTTCTCTGTGGTAAAAGTGTAGTGTTGTTGTTGTTGTTGTTCAGTCCCACATCAGCCCTGATCCGACAGACGTACAATTACAGACGCTCCAGCCACGACCAACTTGTTTTTTCCCCCCTTGAAACACTTTCCATGGAACTCGATTATCCAATGCGTCCTTTGTTTTTAACACACGTCTATGCAATTTGAGGGCTATTCTACTGCTAATTCTAGCACGTCGAACGAGCACGTTGACGCACCCATTGTAGGCTGGCTGGGTGGAAAAGAACTGCCAGTTAGTAAGAATGGCCAAATAGTTTGGCAGAATTTCTAGATGGTTCTTTGCAATGCCGTTAACAAAACAACAACAACAACAATAATAATAATAATGATGATAATGATAGTAATAATAATAATAATAATAATAATAATAATAATAATTCATTTGTGGAGAAGAAGGTGGCATATAAACGAATTAATCTCGACTAAACAGAGATATGTCAACCAATGGGAAGTTGAAATGGAAACTCAGCCATTCTTTATCAGAGTGGGAGGAAGGTAGCAGCAGCAGCAGCAGCAGCAGCAGAATTCTCATTATTATTGTTGTTGTTGTTGTTGTTGTTGTTGTTATTATTATTATTATTATTATTATTAGTAGTAGTAGTAGTAGTAGTAGTAGTAGTAACTTGTTGCTGCTGCTGCTGTTGTACTAACGAAAGAGGATAAAGAAAAGACTACGATGGAGAAAAGAAGACAAGAAGTTAAGGAAGACGAAAACGGAGAGCGGGGAGAGAGAGAGAGAGAGAGAGAGAGAGAGAGAGAGAGAAAGAAAGAAAGAAAGAAAGAAAGAAAGAAAGAAAGAAAGAAAGAAAGAAAGGCTCAACTAGGAAAAAAGTGCACCCGTATTATATGTAAAAATGATGGAAAGTGTGGTTTCAAGTAGACCACCCGGGGTGAAGTTTGAAAAAATTGTCATTATCTTCAAACAACTTTTACAACAACAACACTAATAATAGCACAACCAGCGCAATAATAATAATAATAATAATAATATTAATAATAATAATAATAATAATAATAATAATAATAATAATAATCCTTTCTTAAATCAAAATAAAAAGATGATAATGATGAGGATGAGAAAGAAGCGTAGACAGACGTTAGTGGAGCTATTGGTTACAATATGGCGATGGTGTTGGAAGTTTCACAGAAGATTTATGCAGTTGAGAACGGGACTGTGTGTTGTATGGTAATGTGAAGCAGACGATTCCAGCAGAAAAAACAGCTTTTGTGACTTCATATTACAGGCATTGCTTCATTATTTCACACGGTTCTATTCATTGTATATCATATACAGGCCGGCTATCTTGCTTGCTGGCTAGCTGGTTGGCTGGCTTTGCTGCTTATATAATAAATAATTCGCTCAGGATATTTCGTACGAGTTCGATCTTTGTATATTACTCAATGTCCGTTTATATGATGATATCACATGAAATGTTGACATAATCAAATTTCTCTGATGAAGAGGCAATGCACGAAATGTTAGGCTTCTCTCTTCCTCACAGCAAACCAAGTTGTAATTATTATACTTGATATTGTACTAAACACCACCAGGCAATCATCCACTCTACAATTTCTACCAGTCGCCAACCTAAAATTAATTATGTAATATTTTTAGCCGGGGATTCGGGTAAAATCCCTTTGGCCGAGTTCTGTATTTTATAATTTAACCCCACCTACAGAGCGAGCAATATTTTTGCTTTTATAAGTAACAACGAATCGTGATTTTATTGGCAAAATCTATTTCTTTTATACTTTACTTGTTTCAGTCATCAGACAGCGACCATGCTGGACACCGCCTTGAAGAATTTTTAGTCGAATGAACTGACCCCGGTCAAAGCTTGGTACTTATTCTATCGGTAACTTTTGCCGAACCACTAAGTCACGGGGACATAAACACACCAATATCAGCGGTTGTCAAGGGGAATAACAGAGAGAGAGACACACACGCGTTTATATATATATATATATATATATATATATATATATATATATAT
>NC_068981.1:130225-134433 GCF_001194135.2 Octopus bimaculoides | reverse complement strand
TATCGACCCCGAAAGGATGAACAGCAAAGTCGATCTCGACGGAATTTGAACTCAGAACGTAAAGACAGACGAAATACCGCTGAGTATTTCGCCCTGCGTGCTAACGTTTCTTATTTCGTTATTGCCCACAAGGGGCTAAACATAGAGGGAACAAACAAGAACAGACGAACGGATTAAGTCGATTACATCGACCCCAGTGCGTAACTGGTACTTAATTTATCGACCCCGAAAGGATGAAAGGCAAAGTCGACCTCGGCGGAATTTGAAATCAGAACATAAAGACAGAAGAATTACCGCTAAGCATTTCGCTCGGCGTGCTAACGATTCTGCCAGCTCGCAGCCTTAGAGGGAACAAATATTAGTGGTATTGTGTTATGTCTCCTTAGTTTTTGAGAATGACTTTACCCTTTGTGTACGTGGGCTCGATAAATTAGCGTATTTACTCGTATATAAGTCGCACTATTTCATACATGGTCTTAAATGAAAAAAAAACAAACAGGATACTACTTATGAGCGGGGCAAAGCTAAATCTAAGAAGGAAAAAAATTTCGTACCAAGATTTAACGCTAAACTAAGGGCGCGACTTATTCACGAGTAAACAGGGTAAGTGCTAATTAGAAGTTAAGGTCGATTTAATCGACTGCGCCCTCCAACAAAATTTTGGACCTTCTGCCAATAAATCGATGCGTACGTAGCCATAGTCATAATCATAAAGGCCACTGTGACATATCACGTGACTTAATACATTTCGTCAATAAATTACAGGTAATCTTTCCAGCTTGCTTCTCTGTCCTATTTTGAGTGAACCGACGCTATTAGTTAATGCCTTAGTCAAAACTTACCTTGTTTTTTTTTTGTTTTTTGTTTTCTGTTTCTTTTGCCCTTGCTTATAATTTCCCTACTCCCCTTCAATTACCAATTTAATGGGAATTTTATTTCTTTTTAAATTGGTTTCAGAGCAGGAGAACGTGCCTTTCTTGCTAAAACTAAAAGATTTTGTGAGATACGTAAGTGGTTATTTATAAATTTCATAGCTCCTGTTTACACTATTACTTCCTTTATCTATTTCATCTGAAGACCACTTTCGTTTTTCACATGTTTACTTATTTTTCCTTGGTTTCTTATACATTTTTACTATCACAAAATAATTCCTTTGTTATCTATAACATTCCATTTATAATTATCATGAGAATAGTAGCAACTTCGTAGAATTTTACACGAAGTTTGAGATTTTTTGCGAATAGAAAAATGACAATTTTTACTGTTATTATATTTGGTAAGGAATTAGCAACATACAAAAAGAAAAAAAAAAACAGGTTTACAGTAAGTCGAAACCGAATTGCCAAGTTATCTTTTTCCTAAACTCTACCATTACTCGTGAAGAATTGTGAAACAATTGTCTGTTTCATAGACACAAAGTACTCTTCTCTTCAGATTTATACAAGACAAACGCGATAGTGTTACGTGCGTGTCTTTACTGAGGCAAGGCATTATTTATGAGTTTATGTTTACGGGTTTAACTATTCCCATTAATTTTCTCTGTGCTTCTCATAGCTTCCATGTCTGGCTGGAATCACGAGATTCTATACAATCGTTGTGACATCAAAACTTTTTGGTAAAGCAAAAGACGGAAACCGGTGTTATTCCCAGCCCAGTTTACGGTGTGACATACGTGGACAGACGCTTATAACATTCCATACAAGGTAAAGTAGAGTCAAGGCACATTATTTACATTTTTTTATATTGTTTACATTTGACGGATATTTGTCCTCATCTTGTTTGTTGTTAACACAATGTTTCGGCTGATATACCCTCCAGCCTTCATCAAGTGTCTTGGGGAAATTTCAAACCTGGGTTCTCATTCCTAAGGTATTTTTCGATGTTATTATTATTATTATTATTATTAATATTCAGGTCACTGCCTGGAATCGAACTCGGAATCTTGGGGTTAGTAGCCCGCGCTCTTAAGCACTTCGCCATATGCCCGTAATAATAAGGTAATATTACATATTACTCTGTATTACTTGTTTCATTCATTTGACTGCGGCCATGCTGGAGTACCACCTTTAGTCGAATGAATTGACCCCAGGACTTATTTTTGTAAGCTTAGTACTTATTCTATCGGTATCTCTTTTGCCGAACCGCTAAGTTACGAGTAAGTAAACACACCAACATCAGTTGTCAAGCGATGGTGGGAGGACAAACACCTACACACATACACATATATACATATATATACGACGGGTTTTTTTCAGTTTCCATCTACCAAATCCACTCACAAAACTTTGGTTGGCTCGAGGCTATAGTAGAAGACACTTGCCCAAGGTGCCACCCAGAGGGACTGAACCCGGAACCGTGTGCTTGCTTCCCAACCAAATGGTTCCGGGTTCAGTCCCACTGCGTGGCATCTTAAGCAAGTTTCTTCTGCTATAGCCTCGGGCTGACCGAAGCCTTAATTTCAAATTCTGGCAAAAGGCGAGTAATTTCCGAGGAAAGGTAAGATGATTGCTCCATTGGCACTTATTTTATCGACCCCGAAGGGATAAACGACAGCGTGGACCTCAGCGGGATTTGAACTCAGAATGTGAAGGAGGAAATGCCGCTAATCATTTTTGCCCGACGTTTTAACGATTCTGCAAGCTTCCCGGCTTCGAGGTAACACCACATATTAAAGTAATTTTGTATTTTGCATTTATAAAGGAGATGTTTAATATAAGATTCATTTGTAAAGTAAAGCAAGGCCGCTAGTGTCGGAAACAAACGTTTGCGGGATTTGTTACGGGTCTTTGATATATGAGTTCAATTTACGCCGCGATCAACTTTGATTTTCCTTCTTTCGGGGTCGATAAGCTAAAGTAGCTTTCAAGGACTAAGGTCGATATCATCGATTAAACCCTCCACTCAAAATTATTGGATTTATTCCTAAATTAGGAGCGGTTATCAAACGGCAGCAAAGTAGCAGAATCATTATCACGCCGGACAAAATGCTTAGCGGCATTTCGTCCGGCCTTATGTTCTGAGTTAAAAATTCTGCCGGGGTCGACTTTCATCTTTTCGGGGGCGATAAATAGGATCGATGTGACAGACTTCCCCCTCCCCACAAAATTTCTAGCCTTGTGCCTATATTGTTGTTATTGTTGTAGGACTGCCAGCTGACAGAGTCGTTAGCACGTTGGACAAAATGCTTAGCGGTGTTTTGTCCGCCGCAACGTTCTGAGTTCAAATTTCGCCGAGGTCGACTTTGTCTTTTATCCATTCGGGGTCGATAGATTAAGTACTAATGAAACAGTGGAGTCGCTGTAATAGACTAGGCCCTTCCTCACAAATTTCAGGCCTTGTGCCAATAGTAGAAAGGATTATTATTACAGTTCTGTTACCATTTCTTACCGAGTGTCTTCCTGACACCTAAGGCATTATTGTCACGTGTAGGACGGGTCCGGCTATATCACCCGAGTCCATTATAAAGATCGCCCAGCCTCTTTCCTTTGACTGGGATGGGACGGCAATTTTTCTGTCTGGTGGCTACGGCAAAAGAGGTTGTGTGGTGGACGCAATAGAAAGGGTTGAAGACGGGTACCTTCTTCTTTGGCCAAGGCCTCATTGACTTTTTAAGGTTCCACCTGAAAAGTGAGGCTGGAGAAGGAAGTACTGTCACCCAGTAAGTTCGTTGAAAGGTGGGTGAAGGTGGCAAGAATGGCCCTCGTAAATGGGCCCCTTCTAAGTGTGCGCTTGTAGGCCGGATGGAAGAGAGAAGAGAGGGTACCTTCCTGAGGAGCCATTGGTGTTAAGGGATCCAAAGCGCGTGAGGTCTCTTTTGTTACCTTACGATGGAACTCCCCCCTGTTGGCGGAGCATATTACTGATTTAATCTCTTTGTTAATCGTTATGCTAGTTGGCTGCTTACACGTTTAATAAGCTCATTGTCCCTCGTCTGTGTATCGTCCTCTATGTTTTGTGTTCGGCCCTATTATTATTTAAATGGCGCCAGTGAATGGGCCTGCCCTCAGCATACGCCTGTAGCTGGAGAAAGGAAAGGAAACGAAAAAAGGGCACCCATGGTTTTTATGAGGGTTTTCCATGAGCAGTCTCTCGAAAGTCTCGTCCCTATTCAGGATTACACGTTGTTGATCTCTCTCTTCTCTTTTTTTTTTAAATTTCATTAGTTTTGTTTACATGCAAAACCCTCACAGCTACACCCCCCCACCCCC
>NC_068981.1:126587-129005 GCF_001194135.2 Octopus bimaculoides | reverse complement strand
ATATATATATATATATATATATATATATATATATATATATATATATATATATATATATATATATATACACGTATATACAAATACGTACTTATACACACAAAGCGCGCGTGCGTGCGCGTTTGTGTGTCTGCGTGTGTACACGTAAGTATGTATATATGTACGTATAATGAGGAAACGCTTCACACATTTAATATCGGAAACACAACTTTTAAAGTTTTTATAGATTTTTCAATATTATCTTCTTCTTAGCTTGGAAGGTATAATATTCCGAAGTTCGTATGTGTTTGTAAAGTTTTGCGGTCTCATCTTTTCAACGAAGTAATGATAGTAGCATGTTGTTGGCGTGTTATATAATAAACAGCATCTTATAATTCTGCTTTGTCACTCTGTTACTTAGCGCGTCCGTGACGCTTCCGAGTGATCAACTGAGGAGGGGGAGAGGGGGAGGGGAATGGAGGCGAAGAGATTGAATGAGAGGAGAAGTGGGAGAGAGAGGTAGCAGTGAGTGAAATGTATAATGTTTTTTCTTTCCAGTTTTTTTCCTGTTACTTAGCCCATCTGTAACGCTTTCGCGCGATAAGTTGAAGGGAGAGGCGAAGATCGAGAAAAAAAGAGTGCAAGGTGAAGAGTGAGAGTGCATAAAGTATATAAATTGCATTAAGTAATCATCGTATTCCAATTTCTTTCCCTTTTCAATGAGTAGCAGATGAGCGACTATCCTTCCATACAAACAGGCTACATGGCCATATGGGCTACAGCAATGTGTTGAATTTTTTGCCTTGTATTTTGCTGTTGATAATTCTTCCGTGGTTACCGTCTTAGTTTCCTTGTAGCAATCTATAGAAAGAGGTAGTGTCGTATACTAATGTTCTTTATTTATATTCTTTTATTTCTAGTTAGTGTTTCGCCCTAAAGATGTCGCTTTCACACGCACAGATACAAACGTACGTCTGCGTTCACGTGTGAAGGTGCGTTGTGTCCTTGAGCGAGACACTTTACTTCACATTGCTCCATTCCACTCAGCTGGCAAAAATGAGTTGTACCTGTATTTCAAAGGGGGCCAGCCTTGTCACATTGTGTGTCATACTGAATCTCCCTGAGAACTACATAAAGGTTACGTACGCGTGTCTGTGGAGTGCTCAGCCACTTGCACGTCAGGTTCACGAGCAGGCTGTTCCGTTGATTGGGTCAGCTGGAACGCTCGTCGTCGTAACCGACGGATTACCTGTATTTTATTATATTTTATTTTATTTTCATTTACGTTGTATGTATGAAGGTTAATATTCTCAATTTGGTCTGCAATCTCTTTGGCATCTGCCGTCTGGCACACAGTGCACTCGTATATGCAATGTCGATTTTGGTGGCGAGAGTGAGCTAATATATATCACGTGATCTGATGTACAACCCCTCTTTGTAATTCAGCGTACTGGGAACTCGTACGATCTTCAGTTGGTGCAAACTTGTCTCGACACAATATCATAATGAACATACTATGTTGAGGAAGCCTCACATGTGTACGATAGGAGAACCCACCATGCGTGCATGTATGTCTTCATATATTTATGTACGTACCTATGACAAAAGGAGGATGAAATTAGTCGAATCAGCAGCCAACCAACAGTTGGTAACGGCAGACCTTACGTCTTTGCTTTGACATCTCTCTAGAAGGAAAGCTAACATAACTCCTGCGACCTCGTTTTGTATCCAATGATGTAGACTAATGCTTTTTGGACGATGCATACGCTGTTTAAAGAATGTGATTGGCCATATGCAAGGCCTTTTTCACTTTAAAAAGCTTCAGGTACAATCATCGCTTGGATTTTAACATTTCTATTCTTAACATCAGAGCCTCTTTCACGCCCTTGATATGCTGCATGGCTGTAGCGCCCCCCACGATCCCCAAAGGGATAAGGGACTTGTCAATATTTATATATGTATGTGTGTGTAAAAATATTCTTTTCTACTCTAGGCACAAGGCCCGAAAGTTTGGGGGAGGTGGGAGCAGTCGATTGGAGTATATATGTGTATTAGATTATTATTTTTTATTATTATTATTATTGTTATTATTACATTATCATCATCATCATCATTATTATTATTATTATTATTATTATTATTATTATCATTATTATTATTATCATTATTATTATTGTTATTATTATTATTAATGTTGGTGCGATCGTTTCAAGATAATTATGTCTGTCTTAAAGCATTACATTCGCTATCGGACTCGCTAAAGTTTGTTCAAGATGTTTATCTAAATGGCAGCAATGGCTAATTTCTGGAAAGTTCCTTCTTTATACACAACCGAAGAGATGTTTGGCATGAGTATTTACTTTCAACAATTCAGGCTCGTACATACATATACAGATATATACATACATATACAGATATATAAATACATATGTATATATATAT
>NC_068981.1:118249-120749 GCF_001194135.2 Octopus bimaculoides | reverse complement strand
TATGGATGGCTGTGACAGGCAAAATGAAAGAATCCTGTCAGGTGTGTGTGTGTGTGTATATATATATATTATATGTGTGTGTGTGTACTTGTGTGTTTATATATATATATATATATATATATATATATATATATACATACACACCTATTGGGGCAAGTGAGATCGAAACTGAACCAAATTCGATGACTGGCACCCGTGCCAGTGGAGCGCTAGCAGCACCATCCAAGCGGAATCACTGCCAGAGCAGCAGTCTTGCTTCCATGCCGGTGGCCCATTAACAGCACCATTTGAGCACAATCGTTTCCAGCTTCGCCTTACTGGCACTTGTGCCGGTGGCATGTGAACAAAACATTGGACTGACTCCTGTGCAGGTGGCACGTAAAAAACACCATTTGAGCGTGGACGTTGCCAGTACCGCCGGACTGGCCCTCGTGCTGGTGGCACGTAAAAAGCACCCACTACACTCTCGGAGTGGTTGGCGTTAGGAAGGGCATCCAGTTGTAGAAACTCTACCAGATCAGATTGGAGGCTGGTGTAGCCATCTGGTAAGCTAGTCAAATCGTCCAGCCCATGATAGCATGGAAAGCAGACGTTAAATGATGATGATGATACATATATATATTTATATGTACATATATATACATACATATACACACACATATATGTATATGTATGAGTGAATGTGTGTGAGTGATTTTTCGTGTGTGACAGTTCGTGGGTTTGTGAATGCGACTGTGTGTTTGTGTGCATGCATGTGCACGCTTCTTTGCCTTGACACCTTGGTGGTTGTAAACAAACGCCATGACACTTGTTGTCATTCAATATCAATGACCTGCAAAAGCATGTTTGGACGTTATGTGGAACATTATGCCTTGTTCAGAAACGTGTGAGGGTTGACGATGGGAAGGACATCTGAGCGCAGAAAATCTGCATCAATAAATTCTGTTTGAACACAATGCAAGCAATGAAAAGCGGACATTAAAATGATATACCGATGATGATGAGGGTGATTGAGAAGCCAGGAAATGTAGCACGAAAATCCAAAAATGAAAGAAAAAAATTAACAACAAATAATAAGAATTAAATTAAAATGAAGTAGAATTAAGAATAAATTCTTTATTTCTTTCACTTCTTGTTGATAACAACACATTCCATAATTTCTCTGCAAAGAATCATTTCTGATATTTTCTGCTGAGGCTGGAATTTGTAATGGTGTTGATAGAGTGCTGTTCAAGTTTTTAAAGAAAAGCCTCTTTTGCATATGAAATATACATACATTCATGCATATACACACACACACGCTCGCTTTCATCATGTATATACATCCATTCATACCTATACACCCATACACACACATACACACATATATATATAATAAACCAGGCATCAAATCTAAGAAGTGTTGATTTAGTAAATATGATGTAGTACAACCAATAAATAAATGAAGTTTCCTTGTATTTTGAAAGTTTCTTGTGTATTAATTATTTCCGTGACTTTATAATAATGTTTTTTAATCATTTCAGCGATTTAATGTAAGCGTCTCGGTGATTTTCAGTTAAGTGTTGAAGATGCGGTTACAAAAGACAAAAAAAAAACAAAAAAAAAACAATGTTTAAAAAGAAATATTTATAAAAAATGAAATAAAATAAAAATAATGATAAAAATATAATGTAAAACGCAACGTTGCAACCATAACTCGCAAAATATGTCTGTCGGTGGTTCTTGAAACTTTTATCATATTTGTCTTTCAGTTATCTTTTTGTTGTTTAATTGTTGTTTCTGTTTTAAATGGTTTCAAAGAGGTCACTCTGAAGACACCATTTTTCAACACTATATTAATTAGAAAATAACCTTATAGTTCATTTACGTTTCATTATCTTTTTAATGTTCTTGTACAACATCCTCAACTCATTCAAACTTTTCCTTGCAATGCTCTAGATAGTAAATCTCTCGTTGAAGTTACCCAACACTCATTAAATGGCGTAAGTTCGGTGATTAATTTCGTCCAATGTTTTATTATCGTCGTTGTTCCTGTTGTTGTTGCACTTCTCTATCATTATTATTGTTATTATTATTGTTATGAAATATATGTATTGATTTGTAAATGAGTTTGGGAACGACGCTTGCAATGTGTGTGGAAGTCATTCATATTCTCTCGTCCATTGTAAGTTAACTATGAAAGATACATCTTTTTAGTCTCATAGTTAACATTTTAAGTGCGGTATATTTTCGTTTTATTGCAGTCCATGTACCACCGAAGAAAAATCTCTGACTGTAACTGAGAGAGTTGAAAACACTGTATATACGAATATCTTTATAGCTGTTGCTGCATTGTATGTCGGAAATTCTGTTTTGTATGTTTTGTATTGAAGATCTATAAAAAAAAAAATACTGACGAAAACATAATATAGCGGCAAAGATGAAAAAGAAAAAAAATTAAGCATCATAATTGTCTCTTTTTTCCTTGTGTGTGTGTGTGTGTGTGTGTGTGTGTGTGTGT
>NC_068981.1:113244-118119 GCF_001194135.2 Octopus bimaculoides | reverse complement strand
GTGTGTGTGAGTGTGTGTGTGTGTGTGTGCGTGTAGACTATGACTTGTGAGTGATAGAAAAGAACCATCTCGCTCACATCATCAGCTGTGTACTCCACGTCATTAGATGTGTACTTCACGTCATTGGCTGTGTACTCCACGTCATTGGATCACGCATTTGTGTCCTGAATGTGTTTGCACGTGAGTAAAAGCCTTTGACCCGCGAGTGGTATGAAGCATAATCCATTTCTCGAGCATAAGGACTTGGTCTGACTTTGGCTGGTGGCATATACGAGGCTGGACTGTAAGGATTGTAGCTGTAACCGTCCGAGTATCCTTGTGGGGTTCGTGGTGGCTCCACACCACGAGAAAGCGGCAAATTTATTCCTCCTGATAAATTTGGACTTATAACACGTGACAACTGTGCATTACTAGGTTCTTTTTCAAAATAGTCTGAAAATACAAATAAAATAGAATTGCTATAAATAAAAGTACGAGTACGTTAAAAAATAAAGCGACAGAAGCAGTATTAAAAGCAAAATGTAAAATTTATCACCACTTAAAAAGTGGATGCCATCTTAGAACACACAATACTCGAAATTTACTATGTATGGTTTTGTGATGCATATGAACACCGTTGTTTACACCGCTAGCAGGAGAAAATCACGGCCATCCCCGCTACCAAGATCTGCCATGATCACGAGATGTCGACCTTCTGTGGCCTTGTCAATGGTAGCTACCCGACTGCTGTAAATTGCTGTAAGCATACAGCTAGTAATGTGCATAGAATCACAGAGCCCAATCAGTCACTGGTGTCGCTAAAAGCCAGTGAGCTCATCAAAAATTGATTAAAGCAACAAAGGTAGTGTTAATACGGAAAGGTAAAATTTCTTCCCACTTAAAAACACATAAGACTGCAATAATTAATTACTACGAGAGAATTTCACATGTTTCTGTGGAAGGATTTAAAAAGCTTTATTTTAAGATTAAGTTCTATATTTTAAATTATTCACTTTCAAAGGATCCAGAATTGTTACACGATTTATATGAAAAAAAAAATGTTGCTGTTTATTTAGTTAATCGAAAATACAACGGTTCTGTCTCTGCTGGAGCAACATCAAATGATGTAAATAAAGAAATTCTTGAATCGCCTGAAATATAAAATCTTAGGAAACCAGTGTTGATGCGTTTACGTCCCTGTAAAATAGCGGTTCAGTAAAAGAGACCGATAGAATAAGAACCAGACTTTAAAACTAAGTTATACTAGTATTGGTTCATTCGACTAAAAATTCTTCAAGGCGGTGCCCCAGCATGGCCACGGTCCAATGACTGAAACGGGCAAGAGACAAAAGATGAAAGATGTGTTTATTGCAGCAGCTGGGTTTCTTTCTCTTACGTTTTAACATAGTTCAACTTCCGACAAGTGAGTATGGGAAAAACAAAATCGCAATTTTGAAAGAAGCCCCTATAAAATTAGTTTTTATGTACTGAATGACAATGAGGGTTGACCAGAGTAAAGTAGCAGTGAAAGGAATTCATAGGTAAAAAATGGTTGGGAACCAATCACCTAAACCATGAGTGCGAGACAGAATCATATTGACGACATAGTCTCGATTCGAAGAGTATTGTCACCGTTGTCCCTCTGCTTTGCAATCAATAACAGATTAAGAACAACAACGTAATGAATATATTCTCATTATGTATATATTGACATCAATTATAATAATCAACTGTCACGCAATTAACTCAAGCGAAACAAGATACGCCCAGTAGGACAAACACACAATGAGATAATTTTGTCTTTCGTTACATGTATAATTAGAATATATACCTTTATCTTCTTTGAATAATTTTAAGGAGAGAGAACTTGGTCTGTGATGATTTCGTTTCCTGTTCCCTGTTGTTATATTGTTCAACACTTCAACAACTCTGAAAAAGCAATATATTTATCATAATTATAATTTTAATAATATGCTTGACTCTTGCTTTGTATTTGTACAAGTTGACTCCAAGTCTTACCCAGAGACTTCAAGAGACAACAAGTTAGAATTTCATGTTGGTGTTATGCCTAGGGTGTCATATTTTTGTTTTTGCACAAAGTATTGTTCTAGAGAAAATCATAAGTTTGTTTTAAAATTTGAGATTGCATTGACAGTATTTTACGTAGGATATGGTCAGTTCCCATGTGCACTATCTTTTGAATTTCTGCCATTTTGGGGGTTTCCTGGTATCTGAGCTAGGTAGGATTCAGCCCCTTTTGCTATCATTCCTATTATTATTATTATTGAGTGAGAGAGCAGTGCATGCCATCAAAGTGACACTGGAGTACAAATATACGAGACCTAGTATACCGACCATGACTACCCGTCTGATGAGTATGCCACGCACATACATCACAACCATATGTGTCAAGATAAACAGCACATGACCTTGTAGATGGGGCCCAATTAGAATTTTCTTCAGATACAGTAGCCCATCCCTCTGAAAAGGTCCCTGAATAAGGGTTGTTTAAGGATGTTGAACGAAATATCCATGTTTCCGGAAATGAATTATTCAAACTCCAAAGAATTCCTCTCAAAACATGGCATGATGCTCCCCCACTACTCCTACTTGTGATCAGAGATGCACATATCGTCAGCCACTAAGGGACATGCTCAACTGGGTAAGGCCAAATAAATGACAAAAAGAATCTGTGGTATTGAGCAGAATATTTACTGTAGCCCATCTTTTTGTTGTTGTTGTTGATGTTGTTATTGTTATTATTATAAAGACAGCGAGCTGGCAGAATCGTTAGCACGCCGGGTGAAATGCTTAGCGGTATTTTTCTGTCGCCACGTTCCGAGTTCAAATTCCGCCGAGGTCGTCTGTTTACCTATCCATCTATATAGTCAACACGCTCGCGCGCACACCCACATACATATATATGTGTATTATATTTTTTTTATTTGTTTCAGTTATGACTGCAGCCATGCTGGGGCACCACTTTGAAGAATTTTTACTCCAGTGAATCGACACCAATACTAATTTATTTTAAAGCCTGGTACTTCTATCGGTCCTTTCTGTTGCCGACCGCTAAGTTAAACGGTAGTTGAGAACATACACACACACACACATATACACGAGGTGCTGAAAAGTTCCTGGCTTTAGGTAAAAGAAAATACAGGAGGATCTGTTAATTATGATTTTATTCAACATATTCTCCTCTCAGATTCGCACACTTATTGCAGTGGTCCTTCAGTCTTTCTAAGCCCTGTAAAAGAACTCGAAATGTTGGGCCTCCAACCAGGCCTTTCACGATACCCTTAAAGCCAGGAACTTTTCAGCACCCGCTTCGTATATAATGAGCTTCTTTAAGTTTCCGTCTGCTAAATCCACTCACAAGGCTTTGGGCGGCCCAAGGTTAGAGTAGAAGACACTTGCCCAAGGTGCAACGCAGTGGGACTGAACCCGGAACCATGTGGTTGGGAAACGAGCTTCTTACCGCACAACCACGTCTGCACTTATATGTATGTATGCATGCAACATATATGTAAGAGAAAGAGGATGACTGATAGAACAAGCAACAAAAGTAGGTAGATAGACAGACAGGTAAATGGATGTGTAGGTAGGTAGGTAGATAGATAGGTAGATAGGTAAGATAGATGAAATAGCTTGATAGAGAGAGAAGGGAAGAAAGAGAAAGATTAGTTTTACCAAATACACAAATACGCCTCTTAACACATATTTTCATATTTTACTCCTAAAAAATGTCGATAGTCATTTCAATAAATACTTACGAGTCGTTTGGGTCACAGTCTCGGAATCCTTTAGCAAATGGGTTGCTGGCAATTTTTAATTGGGTTATCTGTCAAAGAACAAATGTATTAGTTTACATCATCTATCAATAACAAAATTTTTATAAATTGCAGCATGGAAAGTGTTTATAAGTCATTTAAAAACACGCAAAAACCGTTAGATTCGCTTCAATATTTAAATTTAATTTGTCAAAATATTTTCGTCGCTTTGAGACCGTGACCTGTTCACTGACAAAATTCCGAGCACAAAATTCTGACAGTGGACAGGTCGCGGTTTCAAAGCAACGAAAATCCACAGCCACCGAGACATACGACTAAAAGCCAACTTGGAGTCTTTTGGTTCTTACCCGATGGTTTTGGTAGGCAGTTACAGCCATGAACTTGGTCTCAGGAAATATAAACGCTCTGAAATTCTGTGTCTCGGGATATTTGTTTTCGTCTTTCTTGGGGTCTTCATATATCACGTGAAAACGAGGCTGGTATTTTTGCATTGAATTCAAAATTATCTAGAACAGAAAAATTACCACAATGAAAAACACGTAAAAATATATAATATATGTATATAATATATAATATATAATATATGTATATAATATATAATATATAATATATAATATATGTATATATAATATAATATATAATATATAATATATAATATATAATATATGTATATAATATATAATATATAATATATAATATATGTATATATAATATCTACGTATATATATAAGTGTGTGTATGCGTAGATATATCTCAGGGTAGCAAAAAAATTTTAGAAATTCTCTTTGTTACCAGTGGTCCAACGAGAAGAAAAAATTAGTCAATAGACTATATATTATTCATTTAAATACAGTGTACATTTAAACACATCAGAGATGTCCATAATAGGACATCTAACCCGCTAGAAGAAGCAGTCAAAACTCCACACCACAATTAGGGATAATTTCGAAAGGGAATGAAAAATAAATAGATGGTAAATGTTTTTATTTATCATTCCCTTTCGAAATTAACCCTAATTGTGGTGTGGAGTTTTGACTGCTCCTCCTAGCAGGTTAGATGTCCTATTATGGACATCTCTGATGTGTTTAAATGTACACTGTAT
>NC_068981.1:109276-112606 GCF_001194135.2 Octopus bimaculoides | reverse complement strand
ATATATATATATATATATATATATATATATACATATATACTTATAGTATATATGTGCTTACATGCGTGTATATATGTATGTGTGTATGTGTTTGTGTGCGTGTGCGAAAATGTCAGTTCTCAGTGGTTGACTAATAGAAAGAAGTCCAGGAATGTAAAGACAAGACTCTCAAAATATGGATATCTCTCTACAGGGAATTGAAGAAGGCGTTGTTACACTGAAACCTTTTAACGTTTGAGAATTAAAACAATTACGCTATTTGAACCAACCTTCTTCTTACAAGATGATTTGTTTCATACAAGTCGTAAAAACTAGACAAATTCTTTAGACATTCTCACATGAAGAAAAATTACTTGAAATGGCTTGAAATAAATTAGTATGTGACTTTTACTACACAAATACATACACATTCGCGAACACACAGATGCCCACGAACACACAGGCACAGAAACACACATCATAAGATTAATTAAATTCGTTTTCCGCACGTCTTTTCCCATGGCATACAAACCAGAACAGACTTATCAGCGTGTTCTCGAATTAGATACGGGTATCACTCATATAGCGACAACAAAGGAATATTGAATTTTTTTGCCTAAATATATAAGTCTCATTCGTTCTGGGTGTTGCTGTTGATGATATTATTATTATTATTATTATTATTATTATTATTATTATTATTTTCATTATCATCTTCTTTCAAGCCTATTTCCATTTCTTGTCGAGTATCTTCCTGACACCTAGGACAGAGAAACGAACTGTATACATTGGTAAGACTATTAAAATAAACACGTCAGATTTATCGTATGACTTTGTAAATGAACAATCTGGTGTGTTTATTTTAATAGCCTTACCAATGTATACAGTTCGTTTCTCTGCCCTAGGTGTCAGGAAGACACTCGGCAAGAAATGGAAACAGAATCAAAAGAAGATGATAATGAAAATAATAACATCATATTATTGTTATAATAATAATAATAATAATAATAATAATAATAATAATAATAATAATAATAATAATAATAATAACAACAACAACAATTACTATTATTATTATTATTATTATTATTATTATTATTATTATTATTATTGAGCGAGAGAGTAGCGCATGTCATCAATGTGACAATGGGGTAAAAATATACCCATCATGACTACCCGTCTGGTAAGGGTACATCAGGCACATGCATCACAACCACATGTGCGCGACATGGTGACCTCATATCAAGATAAACAGCGCATGACCTCGCGGGTGGGGGTCCAGTTAGAATTTTCTTCAGGTAGAGTAGCCATCCCGTTCAAAAGGTCTCTGAATAAGGTTTGATTAAGGATGATGAACAAAACATCCATTTTTCCAGAGGTGGATTATTCAAACCCCAAAGAATTCCTCTCAACACATGGCTGCGATGTGGTCAGACATGCGCACATCGTCAGCCACTAAGGGACATGCTCGACTGGTTGAGGTCAAACAACTGACAAGCAAATTCGTGGTATTGAGCAGAATTATTATCATTATTATTACTATTTGAATGTGGGGAGGAGCAACAGTACAGTTTCCTTGGTTCAACTCTGTATCAGGGAACAAAAAAGATTTGCTAGAAACAGTAGCGAAATCTCCCTCAAGATCATACGAAGTAAAAATGTTATATTAGATAATGTAGCCTATGATGACCTTAAAAACAAGATGGTCACGTTTGGAATGCCTTTGAACATAAGTTTGCATGATAAAGATTGATCTGGGGCTAAAACAACAACACCATGTACAGAATACAGTTTCCACGCGGTCATTAAATCTACTAGAAACAGCAGCTAGATTCCTTTTCAATAACATCCCCATCATCTTAAAAAAACAAAAAAAAAAGCACTTTAGTCCAAGATACACCCCCATAAAGCGACCCCGAAAGGATGAAAAACGAAGTCGGCGGAATTTGAACCCAGGACGTAAAGACGGGCGAAATGCCGCAAAGCATTTTTGCCCGATGTGCTAACGATTCTGCCTTAATAAAGATGATGATGATAATGACGATGACGATGACGATGACGATGACGATGATGATGATGGTGATGATGATGGAGGTGGTGGTGATGGTGGTGGTGGTGGCTGAGGTAATCATATAACACCAGTTGGTTCAAATACCAGCTCAAATCTTGACCGTGTGTTTATAAATTCATAATCGCTGAACAGGTCATTTTTATGCCCTTTGATTGTGAAAAGAAAATGCTAAGCTTTTTGAGAGAGTTTTTTCTACGGTAGTCTAGCGCCCTATCCAATGGACGAGTTATCATTCATCACCAACAACTTTCTGAATTCCTTCCTCTCCTTCTCCTCTGGATCCTTGTTTTATTCGTTAAAGGATCACATTTTTGTATCCAAACAAGAAACCAATATGTAAGACAAATAGAGAAAAAAAACAAAAAACAAAAAAAATGTTGATGTCTCGTATTTTGAAGATATCTGTCGAAGATCTCTAAAGAATGGCACCAACACAGTTGCCATGTCATTTCAAAGACTTGTCTGTTTAGTAGATGTTGTGTCAGGAACTTTCAATGTCTGTGTGTATCTGATTACATTCAGACGTGGATAGCAAGAATTAATGAACAAAATGCTACAATAGTTTTGCGAATCTTCTAGCATTTTTAAAATCGGTTGTGTGTGTGTGTGTGTGTGCGCGCGCGTGGGGGGAGATGGGATGGTTAACATTGAAGATACAGATGTGTGTGTGTTTGTGTGTGTGTGTATGTGTGTGTACTATGTGCGTGTGTTTGTATATATAAACTATACAATTACACACACACACACCTGTGTGTGTGTGTGTGTGTTTGTGTGTGTGTGTGTGTGTGTGTGTGTGTGTGTGTGTGTGTGTGTTATTTAGATATGTATGCATTACAGAGAGGAATAATGCAGAAGAAAGAGAAAAGGAGAGAGTGACCGAGAGAGATACAGAGAGACAGACAGGCAGACGGACAGACAGACAAGCAAGTAAGGACAGAATATGGTGTGGTGGAGGAAAAGGGGACAGGTAATTCGAGGAAAACAAAAACGTAGCAAAAAAAATTAAAGAATATAGAGCGTATGTGAAACAGTAAGAGTGCGTGTGCGTGTGTGTGAGAGAGAGAGAGAGAGAGAAGAAAAATGGTCGTAGTTATGGTACCAAACTGATGCTACCTAATCATAGCAAAATCCCATTGGATAAAATCGATGAATTAGTTATCTATTATAAACAGACACACACACACACATAACATACATACTTACGCACACACACACACACACATACATACATATATATATATATATATATATATATAAAGATGAGAATGTATATATATATA
>NC_068981.1:106489-107855 GCF_001194135.2 Octopus bimaculoides | reverse complement strand
TATACCGAGGGAGAGAGACAGACAGACAAATATACAAACAGGGGGATCAGAGAGAGAGAGAGAGAGAGAGAGAGAGGTTTCGAAATTCCAAAGTATCTATGTTGACTGGCAAGAGTAATTAGTTTTGAATGGTTTCCAGCATTGCCGCAATAAAATTAAATGTACGGGTGTGTATGTGTGCGTTTATTACAAAGAAGTTGGAATACTCAATATACAATGTAGAGCACAGGTGATTGTTGCGGCGGCCGCTCCAAGCGAACCGATAGTCTGTTTCGCGCGCTTTTATATTTTCTGTTTCAAAAGTTGTTCAACACGCACTGTATCATAGATATTTTGAGGGTACATACCCAGCGTTCTATTGCACAACATAGCTATAGGGTTGGATGCGCGGTTAAGAAGCTCGTTTAGCAAACTCGTGGTTTTGAGTTCGGTCCTACTGCACAGCAGTTTTGGTAAATGTTGTCTACCATAGTGCCGGACCAAGAAATGCCTTGTGAGTGTCATTGGTAGACGGAAACTGTGTGGAGGTCCGTATGTGTGTGTGTGTGTGTGTGTGTGTGTGTGTGTGTGTATGCGTGCGCGTGTGTCTAATGTATTTATGTATGCATGTATGTATGTATGTAGGTATTTGTGTTTGTTTCCCAAAACAGAAGAGAAAAAACGAAGAAAGAAAAAAATTAGAAAATGGATAAAAAGAAAGAATGGCTTAGTAAATATGTGAAATGGAAGATATAGAGATGGATGACAGAAAGAAAGAGAAGAGAGAGAAAAGAAACAGAGAGAGAGAGAGAGGGAGAGAGAGAGAGAGAGAGAGAGAGAGAGAGAGTCAAGGAGAGAGGGGAAGAGTAGTGGATTAATGAAGTGGGGTATAAAGAAGTTTGGACACGCGCGTGTTGTTAAATAATTTAGGCAAAAAGCAAGCATAACACGCCAAGTGGTAGAGTTTAACGTCTGATAGAAAATAGGTTTGACAGCAGACTAGTGATATTAGCCTATTGCGTTGCTATATGATACCTGCGCGTGCGTGTGTGTGTGTGTGTGTGTGTCTCTCTTTCACACACACACACTTATACATACATGTACATATATATATACATATACAGATGCATACATGTAAATACAAACACATATATACATACACATACATGTGTATACATACATATATACACACATGCATTCATACATGTATATTCATACATATATATACATATACATATATATACATACATGTATATACATATACATGTATATACATATATATTTATATACATACACGTGTATACATACATATATACATACATACGTACATATTCATACATATACAAACATACATACATGCATATATGTATGTATATATATATATACA
>NC_068981.1:100214-106292 GCF_001194135.2 Octopus bimaculoides | reverse complement strand
ATATATATATATTATATATATATATGAGTGTGTGTGTGTGTGTGTGTGTGTGTGTGTGTGTTATCTGGGAGTCTACTCCCCTGAGAGGAGATGTGAGAGATATACAGTGCTATACATGTGGAAAATAATGGAGGGTCTGACTCCAAATATCGGAATTGAAATCTACAACAATCCCCGAACTGGACGGCACTGCACAGTACCAAAGGTCCCATCTTCTCCATCGAGGATACGAACCCAATACTGTTATAGCTTGGGATTCAAGGGACCACAACTTTTTAATGCCCTACCACAGAACGTCCGAGGTCTGCCAGGTGTAGACATGGAAGTCTTCAAAAAATGTCAAGATGAACCCACATCGCGGCAGGAGGCACAATGAAGAACGGTAACGTCCAACTCGCTACCTCACCAGAAGCAATACTGGAAAAATCCCCGGATGCAATAAAGGCGGTGCACCAGCATGGCCTCAGCCTCTGGCTGAAACCCATAAAACATAAAGCACACATCCACACTTATATATATATAAGCAAAAACACCCGTTCTAAAATCCCTCTAAGAGATCAACGCAGTAGTTGTACTGACAAGTAATATTCGTCGCAACTTCAACATGGCTGTCCGTTCGAACGAACTCTATTGCGATTTTTTAACCCCAAGAGGACATCTCCAGCAGCTGGCTAACGATGCAGAGCTGCACGAAACTAGGACTGGTCTACTTGCTAGAAATTGGTATGGGGTTCACTCCCCTGCTCGCAATTTATCGGATGCAGTTTTGCATCGTTAACTAGCTAGAGGAGATGTCCTCTCGGGGTTAAAAAATCGCAGTAGAGTCCGTTCGAATGAAGAGGGATGTCGAAGTGGCTACGAATTCGAACGTGTGTGTGTGCACGCGCGTAAATATACACAGACACACACACATCGATACATATAAAATCGCACAGAGGAATACACGTCTACATAAGTGGGTGAGTGTGTGTTGCTAAATAGATTATGTGGATGTGTGTGTAAGTGAGAAGGTAAAAGATATATAGAAAAACGAGGTTAAATAGAGAGAGTGCTATCACTAATATTTTAATGGCTCCGAAGAAACTTTAAGCTGTTGCACACTGACTCGGCTCTGAGAGCACTGCTTCTCACAGCAGAAACAGCTGTAAGCTTATCAAGGTGAGTACATGACGCATCTTCTTTTTATTAATCAATTAAGTTTGAAATTTTAGGGGATCACACCTACCCCAGTGTTTCACTGGTACTTAATTTATCGTCCTCGAAAGGATGAAAAGCAACGTCGTCCTCGACGGAATTTGAACACGGAAGTAATTAGTAACGAGCGAAATAGGGCTAAGCATCCTGCTTGGCATGCTAGCGTTTCTGCCAGCTCGCCGCCTTAATAATAATAATAATAATAATAATAATAATAATAATAATAATAATAATAATAATAATAATAAGAAGAAGAAGAAGAAGAAGAAGAAGAAGAAGAAAAAAAGAAGAAGAAGAAGAAGAAGAAGAAGAAGAAGAAGAAGAAGAAGAAGAAGAAGAAGAACATGCAGTTGTGGCGATTATGTACCTCCCTTGATGTCAATTTGATAAAATGATTGGCTGTCATGGCGGTGATGATGATGATGATGTACGTACCTATGTACATCATGGTATGTATGTGTTTCACTGGTACTTAGTTTATCAACACTGAAAGGATGAACAATAAAGTCGACCTTTGCGGATTTTGAACTCACAACGTGAAGACGGACGAAATGCCGCGAAACATATTACCCGACGTGCTTAACGACCCAGCCAGCTCGCTGCCTTTATTAATTAATTAGTTAATATTATTAACAGTAATCCCTCACTATATCGCAGTTCTCCTATCGCGGTTCTCCTATCGCAGGGGGTTTGGGAATTTTGACACATAATAACCGCAATAGTCGTACACAGATATACATATATATATATATATACATATATATATATATATATATACATATATATATATATACATATATATATATATACATACATATATAATTGGCCAACATTCTGACTACCTTGTTGTTTTCAATATACAATATCTGTACATCACTTCAAAAACTCTCTAAACACACACACACACACATGTATGTATGTATGTATGTATGTATGTATGTATTTGTGCGTCTGTGTTTGTCTCCCCACCATCACTCGACAACCGATGTTGGTGAGTCTACGTCCCCGTAAACTAGCAGTTCGGCAAAAGGGACTAATAGAATAAGTACTAGGCTTACAAAGAACAAGTCCGTCCTGGAGGCGGGGGGCGATTTGTTCGATTAAAGGCGTTGTTCCAGCATGGCCGCAGTCAAAATGACTGAAACTAATAAAGAAATAAAAGAATTAAAAAAATAATAAACTTTGTTTTGCATTTCGGTTTAAAATTTCTTCGAGAGATTCCTCTGCGAGAACTTGGTTATTGCCATAGGGTTGTTTCTACGTACAGCTCATCTAAATCCTCGCATTAAAACCTGTTTAGGAGGGGAATGATAACCGAGCCTTGCTGAACACCTCACCTGCGAAATTCTACGTTGAGCTTGCCGCTAACTCTTACCTTGCTGCTAACTCTTACCTTGCTGCTAACTCTTACCTTGCTGACACATTCTTTGGGTAGGATTTGCAAGGTTCGCATAAACCATTCCTCTACAGTCATATGTGTGTGAGTGAGTGCGTTTAATATATATATATATATATATATACATTTTTAGCACAAGTAACAAAGTGACTGACGATCCGAGAGTTTCGTGCGTTGGCACTTACCAAATTATATCTCATATTTTGAGTTCTTTTTTTCCTATATGCACTGATGTGTGTGTGTACATACGCACACACATAATTAAACATAATTATATATATATATATATACATAAGTATATGTGTGTGTGTGTGTGTGTGTGTGTGTGTATGTATGACACATCGGGTAACACAGAAAGAGAGTCAAAGTAAATGAGAAGCTGGAGGTGCGGGTGGCGTCAAGAAGCCACGAGAGCAGTTACCAACGCCCCCCTCTCCTTCACTACTTAAATCGTTTGCTGTCAAAAGATATCTCGCTGTTATTTTGGGGAGCAATTTTTTTTTTGTTTATGTGATTTTTATTTTATTATTTTTAGAAATCTGTTGCTCAAAAAGAAATAGAATTCTCACGTATATACAACAAATATATACACATACGCACACAAAAAACCCCCCACCAACATCTTCATATATACACGTACATGTGTATATTTACGCACGTACCCCCACCTATCATAGATACACGTGCATGGCCACAAATGTAAGGAATTTGGGAGGGGTGCTTGGGTTTTACCAAACGCAGGCTAGAATTGTTTACATTTATTTCAAACAAACAGTCCGACGAAGATAACGAAGATAACCGAATTGTCTTATGAAGATGGAGGAAAAGAAAAGAGAGCAGAAAAAAAAAACATGGGGACTTTATTAGTATTATTAATACCATCACCGCCACCGCCGCCATAATCGCACAAAGAAACAACAACGAAAAGGTGGGGGGGGGATTTTATTTCACAAGATATATGTATAAAACAAAGCGGTCCTAAAAGAGAAAGGGAGACAGAGCGAAAGAGGGTAACCCCAACGCCAACAGCCCTTAATATCTTCCCAGGGATTGCGGTACTGTTTACAGACAATCGTCATAAAATTCGTTCTATTATAAAGCTTGTAACTCCCTCGATAACAACTCGATGAATCCCACCACCCGTTTCACCCTGGACATTTTAACCTTCTGTCGAACCTTCGACAAGATTTTCTCCCAAGATGTCGTTCGTCCTCTGTAATGTTTAATGCATTAGAACATCTTTCTTCCCGCTCTCTTTGTGATGCTTAGTGGGTGGGTAGCGAACGGTTAACGGGTGGTTAACTGGTAATAAACTCTTGTATGTTTGTAAAAAAAAAGGTAAGTGTAATATAAACAAACAAATATATATATATATATAACGTGAGAGAGTTAGGGGTTGGGGGTTCAACCCACTAAGGGATAGTATCTATCCAGTATACTGCTGGGAGGGTACCCAATTGTTGCTACACTAGTGCTATACTAAGTGCAATCAAAGGGAGCGGGTAAAAGTGGAGGTTTTACCCCAAATTTGTATAACAATTAGAAAATGGAGGATAATATGCTGAACCCAACTACTTGCAGACGGTGTATCCCGTTGAATTCATTAATTTAATTCATAGCAAAAGTGACAAAAAAATAAAGAAAAAGAAAGAAAGAACCAAAGCACAGGTGTCCATGGCAGACTATGTTATTTTGCCAACCTGGTTTACATATAGAAGTACAAAGTACATAAGGAATTAGAGGATGAACAGAAGTTTAATCTTACAGCTGTTTCGGCCTAGTTTTAGCAAGCCCCATTCTATCCGAATATTCCTTTCCGGAGTGATTATCGGATGACATTTTGAAATGGGGTTACATGCCCGAACCGCTAGGCCTCTTCAGAGATTCACAAAGGGTTTCATATAAATGTAGAGCAAGAGGTAAAAACAGAGGTGTGGTAGAGACCAGAAGAAAAACAACAGCAAAAATAAGATAGAAATAAAAATAAAAAATAGAATTAAAATCAAAATAAAAATAAAAATAAGGGTACAGCAGAAAAAAAATAATAGTAACAATAATAAAGAATACATAAATGAAAAATTAAGGTATAGCATGTGGGACATGCAAAAATAAAAAAAAGATATATGTCAAAAAACCCTTAAAAATACAAGGCACACAAAGAGCCTCAGCGGAATTTGAACTCAGAACGCAAAGACGTACGAAATATAACTAAGCATTTCGCCCGACGTGCTAAAGTTTCTGCCAGCTCACCGCCTTCCATCATCTATAACATTCTCAATGATAAGATGTATCCCGATGCAAGACTTCGGTTACCTTGTATGTATGTACATATTGTGGCCTGTGACTTGGAATATATATCAAGATAAACTAATACGTGCAACGCTGAGCACTCCACAGACACGCATACAATTAACGTAGCTCTCAGAGAGATTCAGCGTGACACAAACTGTGAAGAAGCTGGTCCTTTGAAATACAGGTGCGACGCATTTTTTCCACCTGCAAAATAAAGTGGCTTACTCAAGAACACGACACGCGTCGGGAATCGAACTTAAGACCTTACAGTTGTGAGCCGAATTCCCCTATCCACTGAAATAAGTTTACTTGTGTATAAAGCGAATAATTAGCTTATCAATCGCCGCGCGCACACACACATATGGACCCAAATAATAATGCTGGAGCATCGCCTTTAGTCGAGCAAGTCGACCCCAGGACTTATTCTTTGGAAGCCTAGTACTTATTCTATCGGTCTCTTTTGCCGAACCGCTAAGTTACGGGGACGTAAACACACCAGCATCGGTTGTCAAGCGATGTTGGGGACACACACACATACATACATATATATATATACGAAGGGCTTCTTTCAGTTTCCGTCTACCAAATCCACTCACAAGGCTTTGGTCGGCCCGAGGCTATAGTAGAAGACATTTGCCCAAGGTGTCATCCAGTGGGACTGAACCCGGAACCATGTGGTTGGTAAGCAAGCTACTTGCCATACAACCACTCCTGCGCCTATATATATATATATATATATATATGTATGTATATGTATGTAAGCATATATGTATGCATGTATATGTTTATATGCATATATGTGTGTGTTTGTGCGCATTGGAATGTATGTATTCTGCATATTCATGTGTGTGTACATATGTGCTTGTATCTCCGTCTCCTTGTGTGTGCGTATTTGTGTCTATGTGTACGTGTTTATGTGACTATGTACGTACACTTGTATGGATGTGTGGATGTGTGTCTCCACATGTGTCCATACGTATGTGTGAAGTATGCGTATGCATGTGTGAAGTATGCATATGTATATATGGTTATGTGTTTCAATCTTCTTTTGTGCATGCATGTATGTATATGTGTATGTGTGTGCTTGTCTGTTCGTATCACCTATTCACCTATCTATCTACTTATCTCACAGTTTACTTGTTCCATTTACCTCCATTGTGTGTGCATATATATATATATATATATATATATATATA
>NC_068981.1:94864-100137 GCF_001194135.2 Octopus bimaculoides | reverse complement strand
CTTATACTTATATATGCATATAAATATATGCATATATTTATGTGTGTGTGTGTGTGTCCACATAACAGCTGACTAACAAATCTACCTGTGTATGTATTATAAACTCTGGGTATCGGGATAACACTGCCTCCTATATTTTACTCCTATTTCATACTCAGTTCACAACCAAGCACACTCACACACGCATAATACACCAAGGAGTGGCAGGTTATCATAATACTCTTTTCCTCCGGATATAATATTGACCAGGTACGAACCACCAGAAGATTCGTTCCCGTTACACTATATCGGGTTAGAAGGGCAAATAATTGTATTATTTATTTAACGCCAGAAGAATGTATTATGAAAATATATAATGAATCTACTTCCGGATGGACCCGTAAGCGTGACCTGACACTGTGATTTAGTAGAAATATCTTTTCATTGCGATAACTGCCGACAGCGGGATGTCAGCGAGATGTCAGGTCACATTAATATATTGGATTGGCAAGAAAGTAATTTCGGCTTTTTTGAGTGTAAAATAAAAAGTCATTTTTTTTTTTATTCGTACACAGAATGAACTTTTAATCAATTCTATATTTTCCATTTTGTTCGATGACCTTTTGCCATCTTTCTGGCAACTTCAGGACTCTGCGTTCGTAGAACTTCTCGTCCGCATCGGCCAAAAACTGAAGCGAGTGCGATTTCAGATCATCACCATTATTGAAAGTTTTACCATCCAAAGAACTTTGCAAACTTCGAAATAAATGGTAATAAATGGTGCAAGTTCAGGGTTATATGGTGGATGTGACATCACTTCCCAACCAAGTTCCAATAGTTTTTCACGAGTTAGCAAAGACATGTGTAGTCAAGCGTTGTCATGGTGGAACACGATTCCTTTATGATTTGCTAATTCTGACCGTTTTTCTTTGATTGCTTTCTCCAGTTTCATTAGTTGTTGACAGTAAATACCTGAATTGATTGTTTAGTTCCTTGGAAGTAGCTGAAAATACACAACACCTTTGTAATCCCTCCAAATTGACAGCATGACCTTTTTTGAGTGCAATTCAGCTTTCGATGTGGTTTGTGCTGGTTCATTACGCTTGGACTATGACCGTCTCCGATTGATGTTATGGTAGACAATCCATTTTTCGTCACCACTGCTGATTCGTTTCAAAAGAAGGTCGATTTCATTGCGTTTGAGATGCATATCGCAAATACTGATTCGTTGTGTTAAGTGAATTTCTTTCAATTTATGTGGAACCCAAATAGTGAGCTTCTTAACGAGTCCAAATCATTTTAAGTTATTTTCAATCGTTGTGTGTGAGACATTTAACCTCTCTGCAATCTCTCGCACAGTTATATGACAATCAGATTCAATTATGGCTTTGATTCGGTCATCATCAACTTAAGTAGGTCGACTAGAATGTTGAACATCTTTGCGTGAAAAATCTCCAGAACGGAATTTTTAAAAACCATTTTTGACGTGTGCGTTCTGTTAAGCAATCAACACCATAAACTTCACATATCACTTTGTGAACCTCTGCAGCTTTCTAATAAAAGAAGCAAAATATAACGAAAGTATTCGTTTTTGCATTCCATGTTAAAATTGACATTGAATCAACAGCTGTATGTTAAACAAAATTACGCGCAATTTGCTTCCAAAGTAAGCTAAAAGTAACGGCTATCAAATGTCAAAAGGACTCGCTGCAGGCCTTTATTTGTTGCTATTGTTTTCAGTGGAGTAGCCAGATTGTGTGCCTCCCAGTCCTTGTGTTCGCTAACCCCACCACCATCCTGCTAACACAGGTTTATACAGCAGACGCCAGAATGCTGCCCGAGACCCGGGGCTCAAAACGTCATCCGGAGCCGACCGACCCCACCATCCCTAGACAAGTAATTTTAGGAGTAAGGATTAATCGATTACATCAACCCGAGTATTTGACTGGTACTTTATTTTATTGAACTCCTGTGGTATTTGAACGCACAGAACCGGAAGAAATGCCGATAAGCATTTTCTCCGGCGCGTTAACGATTCGGAAAATACAGTAATTAGTAATATCAAATAATTATCAGTCCCTAAATAAGTGAGTAAAAGGGTTGACGTAACCCTTGTACATTACCGCCTCGAGTCTTCGGACTCACTGAGCCGGTTAACTTGTGACTGAGGAGATAACATTTCCCCAGAACGGGACGATAGTCCTTTGAAGGGTTACTCACTTGCCGCTGAGTAGACTGGAGCAATGTGAAATGAAGTGGTTTGCTCAAGAGCACAATGCGTCGCCCGGTCCGGGAAATCGAAACCATGATCTTTACAACCGTGCGTGCTATACCCTAACCACTAAGCCACGCGCCTTCACATGAATGTTTTGGGATAATTATCTAACGTAAACGTTATGTTATAATATATTAAAAAGTTAGTTAAATAACATTTCATCAGAAGTCTCAGCTGGGTAGGATATTGCGTTACTCAACGTAAAACATAACATAATGAAACAAATTGGTGTCGGTCCAAATGTCGCTGGAACCACCAAATTTACAAAACAGTTCGAGTATTAACCGAAGACGTTGGCATTAGCATCATTAAAAATATCAATGGCTGTAAAAAAAGAAGAGTTAAGCGTGGAAATGATTTAAAAATACAGAAAGAAAGAATGTAAAATCAAGGAAAGGTTTGCCATTTAGATATGAATCTAATTTTTTTTTAAACCACACAAATAATAATAAAAAGAGTATCGCGGTAGAGAGTACAGAGTACGGAGTACATATGGAAAAAGAGCATGAACTTCGGTAAAAGGAAAACAAATGGCATAAAAATGGTAAGATTAAGAATTCTTGAAAGATAATTGAAGAAAAACAAAATGTCCGTCACAGTAAATAATGGTTTTATTGTGAATTGATCTAGAGACTATTCTAGAAACATAGAAACTCTTTTGCGAAAATGTTCATAAACCAAATGACCCAATGAAGAACTAATTATAAAGATGGATTGCTTTTATTTTGTGTGTGTGTGTGTGTGTGTGTGTGTGTGTGTGTGTGTGTGTGTGTGTGTGTGTGTGTGTGTGTGTGTGTGTGTGTGTGTGTGTGTTTAATAAAAAAAATGCAGTGTGTAAACAAGACAGAAATTGAGGTGAGAGAGAGGTCATACGAAGAAACGTAAACTTTAAGGCATACTTATACAAGTGTCCCCCCACCCCGACGACTTTGTTTCCTCATAACATCCAGAAAAATGAATAATTTTTAATGGAATTCTCTACAAATAAGCATGTAGATTCTGATTATATCGGAATTGTGATGGAAAAAAATTCTGTGAATGGGCAGAGGAGTTTCAGAAAATTCACATGTGTCGGTTTTGTTTCCTCATAACTTTCAGAAAAATGGGTATTTTTTAATGAAATATTCCACAAATACTTTTCAGGGTGAGTAAGTTGCGAATATTTTGGAATTTGATGCGAAAAGTAAAATGGTGAGCATGAAAACATTCATTCCGAAACACATCAGAATTTTTACAGAAATTTCAAGTTTCATTTTGTAGAAATATCTGATATGAGTCAGTATGTATGTGTGCGAGCCCACAAATTTTTCTTTATGCTAAATTCCGATATAATCGGAATCTGCAACATCTAAAGCGTATTTGAAGTGAATTTCATTAAAAAATATCCATTTTTCTGTGAGTTATGAGGAAACAAATCGGAGGAGGTAGAATTGTGTAGTTATGCCAACTTTAAGATATACGAAAATTATAGAATACTGAATGTCTACTTAAAACAATATACGAAATGAAACAAATATATTTTTTTTTTAATGCAGTTACTCTACCTGCACGAGACATCAGTCAAATCTACCCTACCTTCCAAATCAGAGTCTACCTTCTTTAAAAAAGAAAAGGACAAATTGTAAATCGAACGTGGTCGATGCCAGCCCAACCCCTCAACCCCCACTGCCCCCGTATATATAAAGCATATACTCGGGCCGACCAAAGCCTTGTGAGTGGATTTGGTAGACGGAAACTGAAAGAAACCCGTCGTATATATGTATGTATATATATGGTTGTAGTGGTTAAGAGCGCGAGCTACTAACCCCAAGATTTCGAGTTCGATTCCAAGCAGTGACCTGAATAATAAATAATAATAACATCGAAAAATACCTTAGGAATGAGAACCCAGGTTCGAAATTTTCCCAAGACACCTGATGAAGGCTGGAGGGTATATCAGTCGAAACGTTGTGTTAACAACAAACAAGATGAGGACAAAGATCCGTCAAATGTAAATAATATTCTTTCTGCCAGTTCTTTGATCCCATGATGATACCAGTTCTTGTTCTTCGATGCGAAGAATTCCTTCACTAAAGCCTCCACTTCTTCTTGCGTGATGAAGCGTTGTGAGCGCAGGAAGCGAGCCACGGATAGGACAAGTAATAATCAGAGGGATGTTAAGTCTAGATTATATGTAGGGTGTACGATCAGTTCGATTTAGATTTTCTCGACTTCCTAGAGTTTATTCTTGATCGTTCGAGCGGTGAGAAGTCTTGCCGTTGTCTTGCTGCAGAAGAGCTCGCTTTCCGTAAACCATTGTTGCACAATGGCATATATCTGCTTTGGCTGTTCGGAGTTACAGGTTGGGAAAGAGGCCAATCGATTAGATCGACTCCAATACGCAACTGGTATTAACTTATCGACCCTGAAAGGATGAAAGGCAAGGTTGGCCTAAGCAGAATTTGAACTCAGAACGTTTAGACAGACGAAATACCGCTAAGCATTTCGCCCAGCGTGATAACGTTTCTGCCAGCTAGCTCGCCGCCTTTTCACACTTATATTATTAAATACTGATCGAAACATGCTACGCAGAAGCGCACACATGCGTACATTCACACACACACACACACACACACACATTGGTGCATATACGCACACGAACACACGAGCTGACGCACACGCAAATACATACATACAATCTTGTATCCCTGCTGTAAGGCCTTATTTCCATCTACGCCAGCTTAATTTTATTCGTCCTTAGTCGAAAGACGTCTGTTGTTATGTCCTGTTATTATTCCTACTGTATTTGTGTAACATTGTTCGTTTCTTTCGTCCTTGTTTTTGTATAATTTTGCTGCTTTCTTCCAAGGAATCTAATGCTCTTAGCTTAGTTTTTCCTTGGGGCTGGCCAGATTGGAGCAATATCGAGAATAACCAGCCGAAATTGCAAGGATAATTTGGATCTCGACTGAAGAAAGAAAACTCCGAATGACCTGCCCTTTTTTTCTTTGCATCGTCTATCTGGATGTTTTGCGTTCTT
>NC_068981.1:90708-94731 GCF_001194135.2 Octopus bimaculoides | reverse complement strand
ATATATATATATATATATATATATATAGCGGCGTACGTACACCCTGTCTCTTATATGTAAGTATACATGCATACATACATACATACATACATACAGTCAGTCACACACACACGCGCGCGGCGCGCGTAATCTCAACCGCGTCTCTCAGATAGATTTACGCCACGCCATTGAAGCGCTCTAAAACGTTCGTAACTTCCCGGATCGAACTCTTAGTGAATTACTCCCTCACAATTCCACCTGATGCAGAGCAGCATCACCTTGCGTTCGAAAGGCCCCTGTTTGGAAACAAGTTCCGGAAGCTGATCCTTGCTTAGTCACCGTTTATGCACGTTAGGATTGCGGAAAAGCATCTTCTTCAGATTATTATTCGTTCCCGATACGTGACTCACTTTTTGCACTCACGAAGCTTCATCAACTAAAACAAGAGATGGAAGCGTCAATGAAGAAGTTTGTTTTCTCACCGCATGGCAACGAGCGTTGGTTTGTTTATGTTCCCGTAAGAGGACGTTTCAGCAGAAGTGACCGATAGAAAAAGTTTCGAAACTTTAAATGTCCCACTGCGTGGCACCTCGGGCAAGTGTCTTCAGCTATATATGCGCGCGTGTGTGTGTGTGTGTGAGTGTTTGTCCCTCCAACATCGCTTAACAACCGATGCTGGTATGTTTACGTCCCCGTAAAAATAGCGATTCGGCGAAAGAGACCGATAGAATAAGTACTAGGCTTACAAAGAATAAGTCCTGACGTCGATTTGCTCGACTAAAGGCGGTGCTCCAGCATGGCCGCAGTCAAATGACTGAAACAAATAAAATAATAAAAGAAAAAGAACTGGGGTGGTTTTGATTGGCTGAACCCCTTCGAGACGATGCCCCAGCATGGCCACAATCTAATGACTGAAATAATTAAATGAATAAAAGAATAACACATGATTAACTTTGTGACCAAAAGAATTAACTTCGCTTAGAATCACTTTCCTAACTTTTCTTCTGACTATAAAGGTAGAAGAATTAGGATATTTATATCTAGACAGTGCTCCAGTATGACCGCCACCCAATGAGATATCAAAAGAATGAAAGAAATAAAATATGGAAAAACTTTGTGACTATGTGAATTAACTTCGCTTATAATCACAACCGTCTACCTTTATAGTCACACTTTAGAGCTGACCCTATCGTGATGGCTCACAAAACGTTATTTACACCAGCTATAAATATATGTTTATAAGAATTCTAACAACTCTGACTGCGAAATAATGGCAAACGGTGGAAGGAAATGGAGCGACGTAGAGCGAGGGTGGGAAGCAGGGTCTAAAATTTAAGATGGAGGGAAGAGAAAGGGATCTTAGTTGTGATGGGGGAAGCAGTAGCGAAATGGAGGTTGTCGAGACAGAACAACCACCGGTAGGTATCAGCTTCTTTATTGCTTAATAGCTCCGGTCTCTTTATGTATTCTGGGTTATTTTGTGATTTGTAGGCATTTGATAAGAAAATCCTGTTTTACGTTTGCAGAGCTGCGGGTTTTGTGAGAGATTAGACCACCGTAATAATCCACTCCACTAATCTCCTCCTAATTTCTGTTTGTTTATTTTATTTAATTACTGCAATGCGTGTGTGCGTGGGCGCGCGCGCGTGTGTATTTATATACATATTCTCTTATTCTTTTACTTGTTTCATGTCATTTTGACTGCGGCCGTGTTGGAGCACCGTCTTTAGTCGAGCAAATCGACCTCAGGACTTATTCTTTGTAAGCCTAGTACTTATTCTATCGGTCACTTTTGTCGAACCGCTAGGTTACGGGGACGTAAACACACCAGCATCGGTTGTCAAGCGATGTTGGAGGGACAAACACAGACACACAAACACATACACACACACATATATATACACATATATACGGCGGGCTTCTTTCAGTTTCCGTCTACCAAATCCACTCACAAGGCTTTGGTCGGCCCGAGGCTATAGTAGAAGACACTTGTCCAAGGTGCAACGAAGTGGGACTGAACCCGGAACCATGTGGTTGGTAAGCGAGTTACTTATCACACAGTCACTCCTGCGCCTATATGCATGTATACAAAGCCGTAAACAGTGTGTATATGAACTAAACTGTATATACACAGTGTGTCTATATAAACTACACTGTAAGTATTATGTGTATATAAAGCATATACACGGTCATAGGTTCTGGAAATATACAAGGCTGTGAATGAATGCAGGAGTTTATCCGACAAGACAGTTGACTGTTAGAAATATTGGGTTGGTGCATAATTATTGCGGCTTTTTATCAACAAATTTTATTCACCAAAAACAATAACAATATTTAACACAAACATCTTTAAATGACGGTCTGACCGTCTGCCAAGCAAATGGGAAGCAATAATTGAAGTAGATGGTGAATATGCTTCGGAAGAATCATTTGAAGATGTTTTTGTTACATGTTGTTATTGTTTTTTTTTTTGTTGAATAAAATTTGTTGAAAATAAGCCGCAATAATTATGCACCAACCCAATATAATTTGTTGCAAGACGAGTGATTGCTGTCTTTTCATCCGTTTGGAATTGGGTATAACTGGCACTCCGTCGGTTACGACGATGAGTGTTCCAGCTGATCGGATCAACGGAACAGCCTGCTCGTGAGATTAACGTTTCAAGTGGCTGAGCACTCCACAGACAAGCGTACTTTTAATGGAGTTGTCGGAGAGATTCAGTATGACACAGAATGTGATGTGGTTGGCCCCTTTGAAATACAACTCATTCTTGCTGGCTGACGGGAGCAACGCGAAATAAAGTGTCTTGCTGAAGGACAAGACGCACCGCTATGTATCGAACTCATGGCTTTGTGATAGTGAGCCGAATACCTCAACCGTTAAGCCATTCGCCTTCATCTGGAATTGAGCAATAGCTAATGTGTTCTTCCTTTTCCAAGATGGGTTGATATAAAGGGTATTTGGCTGTCATTTCTAGAAGGCCGAATAGCCATAAAGAAAATCCTTCCTTAGCTCAGCGGAGATGTCATTTAAACTTTAATCAATCCTAATCCAACAGATATATGATGTTCTTACATAAACATTGTATATCTAGGAGTACTAATCCGTTTTGTACAAGCTATTTTTTAAGACGGTAGGATGTAAGTTGAAGGATGTGTGGCTGCTCTTTCTAGAAAATTGAGCGACCAAGCAGAACATGTTAAACACCAGGTCAGCATAGAATCATAATCGAAGCTATTCCGGCCATGTCCATCCATCTCATTATATATTAGGAACTACGTTATTCAATGTATCCCTCTTTATTTTAGAAAATTGTTGAGATTAAAATTCTATATTTAGTAGGACAAGAAGAGTAGGATGAATTGCTCCAGCTGAACATGTGATTCTGTAATGTCCTGATTGCTCCAGCTGAAGAATTAAATCCGTGATATAGGGATGACCATAGAAGCTGAACAAGTGGTTCTGTAGTGTAAGACTGGTTGCCCCATCTTAAAACCAAAGGACTCTGTAACGCAAGACTAATCGCTCATTTAGTGACAACTTAACAAACAGCAACAATAACGGTGGCGGCCATACTTAAAAAGCAGCATTTTTCGTGGTCAATTGACTTGCTCGAAATAGCAGCCAAATTTCCTTCATATCAGACGCTACGATATTCTTTTCTATTCTAGGCACAAGGCCCGAAATTCAGATCGATTAGATCGACACCAGTACGCAACTGGTACTTAATTTATCGACCCCGAAACGATGAAAGGCAAAGTCGACCTCGGCGGAATTCGAGCTCAGAACGACTCTGCCAGTTCGCCGCTTTCACACCTATATTAATCTTATCTACTCTAGGCACAAGGCCCGAAATTTTTGGGGTGGGGGTGGGGCAATCGATTAGATCGGCACCAGTACGCAACTGGTACTTAATTTATCGACCCCGAAACGATGAAAGGCAAAGTCGACCTCGGCGGAATTCGAGCTCAGAACGACTCTGCCAGTTCGCCGCTTTCACACCTATATTAATCTTATCTACTCTAGGCACAAGGCCCGAAATTT
>NC_068981.1:86736-89975 GCF_001194135.2 Octopus bimaculoides | reverse complement strand
CCACAACCTCCTCCCACTCTTTCTTTCTGTTTCTGTTGTGCCTGTATTTCAAAGGGGCCAGCCTTGTCACACTGTGTGCCACGCTGAATCTCCCCGAGAACTACGTTAAGGGTACACGTGTCTGTGGAGTGCTCAGCCACTTGCACGTTCATTTCACGAGCAGGCTGTTCCGTTGATCGGATCAACTGGAACCCTCGGCGTCGTAAGCGACGGAGTGCCAACCACCACCATTAAATACTGACCGAAAGCGCACACAGGCGCACACTCACACACACACGTGCATATGCGCACACAAACACATACACTCAGTCACACACACACGTGGCGCGCGTAATCTCAACCGCGTCTTTCAGATAGATTTACGGCACGCCATTGAAGCGCGCGCTAAAACGTTCGTAACTGCTCAGTTAAATCGCTATTAGCAGTCAGTTACTTAAGCACGAACGAGGGCGCCTGACATAGGAGTCGTAAAAATCTTTCAGGGTCAAATGCGGCACTGCAAGGGGTCCAGGAAACACCACCAGTGATAAGTATTAGTAAATAGTAGTTAGTAAAGGTGGTGGCTGTAGCGGCGGCGATGATGAGGTTGCTGTTGTTGTTGTTGCTGCTGATAGAGATGGCGGTGGTGGTTTCGGTGGGTGTGGTGGTAAGGAGCGGTGGACTATAAACTCCCGATTAGCTAACCTGATGTGTTTTTCATGTTTTCGTTCTTATGTTGTTTCAAGCAATGCATCATCATCATCATCATCATCAACAGTAACGACTCTTACACGCACACTCACTCACCCACGCCGCGCGCGCGCACGCACACCTTCCTTCCCTCTCTTACAGACGTGGACAACTTATCTTTCGCTTATCACAAAAGAAAACAAACACCGATTCCTTGTCCACCGCCACCGCAATGTACGAAAGGATCTCTCTGGTCTGTGTGTCTCTCTACATCTATGTACGCAATGTATGTATGTTTGTATGTATGTATGTATGTATTTACGCATGCATATATGTATGTATGTATGTATGTATGTATGGCTGGCTGGATGTATGCATGTACGTACGTATGTATGTATGTATGTATGTGTATATGCATGTAAACAGGTATGGCCTACATGTAGCAATCTCTATTGTATATGTGTGTGTGTGTGTGTGTGTGTGTGTTTGTGGATGTCCATGCGTATATATGAATGTGTGAACGTATGTATGGGTCTTCCTCTTTGAATGGATGGACTGTTTGTTGAATGTGCAGGTCTACATCTATGTATGATATTAAGTTCTACTACGCCTGCCTGAAGGGACCGTGCGATAGGGTCTTTCCATTATGAACTTACATCTCGTTCCTTCTAAGCTTCTTTCTCCCTAACCTCTCCCTCTCCTACTGTCTCTCTGTGCCTCCCACACACTAACAGACACGTACGCGCGTGCGCGAGGGAGAGAGAGAGAGAAAGAGAGAGAGATATATATATATATATATAGGGAGAGAGAGGGAGAGAGGGAGAGAGAGGTTGAGAGAAAGCACGAGTAGACATTTCCACGTACTCAGTGGTAGGACATGGCTCAACTGTAAAAATATCATTTCGCATCTGAGCATGTTTACAAAATGCTCCTTCGATCGCTTCCTCTTTCTCTCTCTATACCTCTCTTCTACACAGCTTCCCTCATCATCACCATCACCACCACCACACCCACCATCAATCATCATAAATCATTATCAGTCATCATCATCACTACCACCGCCACCAACACTACCACCTTCATCTTCATTATCATCATCATGGTTGTGGTTTGTAATTAGAAACCACAAATAAACAAATTTTACTTAAAACAACATTTGTAAAGAAATTTATTTTACGATTCATTCCGCCAGAATGGCCACGTGGGTTCAGCAATTTACAAGTGCAGGGCTGTGACCAACACTCTAGAGTGATGGTCTAAAACAGATGGCAATAGAGTGATGGTCTAAAAAAGACCATCACTCTATGGCCTCCTGTATGCTTCTTTGTAGTATTCTCGACCTGTCCTGGCCACCCCTTTCCCTCTCGCCACTGGAAAAAAAGAGGGTATGTTGTAGGAAGTTTGCTTCCTAACCACTTGGTTCCAGGTTCAGTCCCACTGCATGGCATCTTGGGCCAACCAAAGCCTGATGAGTGGATTTGGTGACGGAAACTGGAGGAAACTGAAAGAAACCCATCGTTTATGTATATATATATATATATATATATATATATATATATATATATATATATATATATATATATATATATATATATATATATATATATGTATATATTCTTTTATTCTTTTAGTTGTTTCATAGTCATTTGGCTGCGGCCATGCTGGACCACCGCCTTTAGTCGAACATATCGACCTCAGAACTTATTCTTTTTTATTCTTTGAAAGCCTAGTACTTCTAACGGACGTTTTTGCCGAACCGTTAAGTTACAGGGACGTAAAAACACATCAACATCAGTTGTAAAGCGATAGTGTGGGGACAAGGCTTCTTTCAGTTTCCGTCTATTAAATCCACTCACAAGACGTTGGTCGGCCCAAGGCTATAGAAGAAGACACTTCTTCAAGGTGCCACGCAGTGGGATTGAACCCAGAACCATGTGGTTGGAAAGCAAGCTTATATATATATATACATATGTGTGTGTGTGTGTGTGTGTGTGTATAGGTGTGTGCGTGTTTGTGTCTGTGTGTCCCACCACCGATTCATGACCGGTGTTAGTACGTTTACGTCCCTGTAACTTAGCGGTTCGGCCATACAGATCGATAGAGTAAGCACCAGGCTTAAAAATCAAGTCCTTAGGTCGATACATCGATTAAAAATTCTTCATGACAGTACCCCAGCATGGCCGCAGTCGAAGTGACTCACAACTCTTCTTTCTGTCTCATAAGTATAAATATGAACCCCCAAAATCCTACTTTGCTATTTCCTGTACCAAGTCCTTTGTAAAAATGCTTTATTTATACTCCTTGTACTGATGAGTACAGTCATATATTATTAAACTAATTCAATCATTTCTGTTCAACCATGAATTTGCATGGTTTTCTATCGCTGTTCCAAACGATCGTCTGCATGAATTAGAATTCTCTTACATTTTAACATCTTCTCTTCTCTATTTTTAACAAATTTGCTGAGTATTATGAGATTCCTTTCCACAAATTCACAACACACCATATACAAACCAGTAAGCTACCAGCAAAATATGAAGAAGCTTTTATTAGAAAGCGTTTTTTTTTTG
>NC_068981.1:83814-86165 GCF_001194135.2 Octopus bimaculoides | reverse complement strand
ATATATATATATATATATATATATCCTTCAAATTCATGAATGTGAATCCTTTTTTGAGTGAGCTCAAAAGAAAGGTCCGATGTTATTTATTCCGGCTAATGCTTACTGTGCCCTTCTCCCAGAGTAATCCTATGGGAGGGTCATCAGTCTGGTGGTGCTATGGTCTAGAATGAATGTTGTAATGAAAAGAACGTTTGGCTGGAGATTCATAAATCCTTTAATGCATTGCTACGTACGTTTGCACAAACGTCATGCTTTAGTTATTGTGTCCCCATCCGATTTGCAAAATCCATGGATTTTAAGAGGAATACTCTTACAAGTGTTCGTTTCTTCAGACAGGACAGAAGTTGCATTCGTGTTCGGTTTGTATCGAACACACACACACACACACACACACACTAAAACTAAGCGTTTGTCCCGCAACTGGAGTTTCATGTCATTGCGAAACAGACTCTCGGCTTCAAAATCAATATAAAAACAACAATAATTACTGTACAATATGTATTGAACACTCCTTTCTCGTTCATTCGACATTAAGCAACGTACATACATACGTATATTTATACCCACACGCACACACACACACATACATATAAATACATATACGTATACACACACATACGTATAAATACATATATATACATAAACATATATGCTACATATATATATATACACGTGTATATATGTATGTTTGTATATAAATATCTTTATATATATATATATATATATATATATATATATATATATATATATATACGCTTATATATACCAACACAGACGCATACATTCACACGCACACGTGTATAGGCCTACATTCGCACACACATAAATGCATACACACAGCTATACAAACACACATACACACACTATATACTTACATGTCCGTTCAAATCTTTCGGGTTATTGGTCAGTTTGAGTTTATCGAAAGCCACAATCTGTTTCATCCATTGTGCTCCTTTGGCAGGGGAATCAGGGTGAATATGGAACCGTCCAGGAACATAGGGTTCCGATTTCCCTGATACTATCCAACTTGAACTATGGAACGAATAGCGATAGCGTTTATCGTCACAGGGCACAAAATCCATCATGACCATGTAATCAACCATTGGATCGAGCCCGTAGAGACGAACTTGGAACGTTGGGAACATCCGCCTGGAATGAGGAAAATAAAAAGTATGATTTATAAGCAATTATTTTGTTCTGGGTGGATGCGAGTTGCTTTGTTTTTGCAAACATACACACTCATAAGTGCGTGCGAACACACAAATATTCACACACACACACATGCACACATTCAAACTAAGCAGAAACATATGTCGGAAAATTATTTATTCATATAGATAAATAAATAAAGCATTATTATATCTGTTTCCATTGTCTACTTTATTACACTTTCTCGGGACATACTACATTAAGTATTTTAACTGGAATTAATACTATGTGTGGTCAGAACCAAATTTGAGACTAAATTGATATCTCCCTGGACTTGTCTCCCTACATCGGATATGTGTGATTTCTTTGTTTTTAATTTTTTATTTAATTACTTATTCAGAAAATTGTCTCAATTGTTTGATTGATAATATTCTTAAAACGGTAGAGAACTATATGTACGTATTTACATTATATAGACTTGTACACGAGGCGTGCTCAAAAGTTCCTGGCTTTCGGTAAAAGAAAATACAGGAGGATCAGTTAAATATGATTTTATTCAACATATTCCCCTGACCCTCAGATTCGCACACTTATTGCTGAGGTCCTTCAGTTTTTCTAAGCCCTGTAAAAGAACTCGGAAGGTTGGGCCTGAAACCAGGCCTTTCGCGATAATTTTAGAGCGAGACTCTTCAGCAGCCCTCCCTCATATATATCCTATATTATTTATTCTATATTATATATATACATGTGTGTGTGTGTGTGTGTGTGTGTGTGTGTGTGTGTGTGGAGAGAGAGGGAGGGAGTATGAATATACACGGTAAATGAAAGGCAGAGGATAGAATATACGAGAATTTCTTTTATAAATCACGACAATTGTTTCGACACGTCTAGTATCGATCCCTCATGGGTGGGACACTCAACAGTGGGACACTCAACAGTGGGACACTCAACAGTGGGACACTCAACAACTGCCGCTGTGTCTCATTGGATGATAAATAGATACAACTCGTTAAAATAACGGTTTTGCAATGCATCTTCTCATTTTGTAGAAAGAAAAGCAGCAAAACGAAGGAAGTGTCTTCATTTATATAGAAGATCAAAAATAAATCACAGATGGTTCCAATTTCCCTGATAAATATACGCACTGTTGCCATAGTAACGAAACCAAAGCACGCAGATTGAAGCTGCTTGGCATAGAT
>NC_068981.1:78501-80019 GCF_001194135.2 Octopus bimaculoides | reverse complement strand
ATATGTATGTATGTATGTATGTATGTATATTATTTACATTTGACGGATATTTGTGCTCATCTTGTTTGTTGTTAACACAACGTTTCGGCTGATATACCCTCCAAACTTCATCAGGTGTCTTGGGGAAATTTCGAAACTGTGTTCTCATTCCTAAGGTATTTTTCGATGATGTTGTTGTTGTTGTTGTCATTATTATTATTATATGCCCGTGGGCATATGGTGTAGTGGTTAAGAGCGCGGGCTACTAACCCCAAGATTCCGAGTTCGATTCCAGGCAGTAATCTGAATAATAATAACAACAACAACAACATATCGTGTATATGTGTATATATACATATATATAAGCTTATACATACATACATACATACATACATACATTCAATCATTCACACACTCAAACACATACCCACACATGCACATAGCTAAATATATTTATATTGGATTAGTTAAAAAGCCTAATCGTATTTCAAGATGGCAAAGAAACAAAAGCTTCCTTGGTCTTAATGGATATACAAAATAATATTTCTCTTCATTATTGATAACATAATCCCGTATATTTCGCAAATTTCTGATTCTCGGGCGTAGAATTCTTCAGGTTTCAACGCGAACATTCAATATCATTTTCAGTTTGTTCACGATTAATCAACAGCTTCCCCTCTTAATCCTGTTGCAATGATTTGAAAAGATGGCAACCAGATGGAGCAAAGTCTGGCGAATAAAGAAGCTGAAGCACATCTTCCGTATTAAGTGTCGTAATCTTTCTCTGAGTTATTTGGGGAACGTGCAGTCTTGAGCAACAACACCCCTTTACGAGTGACCAACGATGGACGATTTTTCAACATATTTGTTTGTAATATTTCCAATTGCCAATACTTGGCAGTAATCTCTCGTTTTGTTTTAGCACTTCATAATAAATGGCTCACTTTATATCCCACCAAATAAAACTTATCGTTTTGGTGAATGTAGCCCTAGTTTGGAGATGGGTAACTCTTTTATCAATGGATACTGACTATTGTAGTTTTCGTTGAATATGATCACAGAGAACCCATTTTTCGTTATTTGTGACTTTGTAACGTACTATGCTTTCGTTAAATGTTTTTGGTGCCCGTGAAGTCATAACCGGAGGGTTAAGCTGTTATGTTAACGAACATAAGCTCGTGGGTACGGTTTCTGAACTACTTGACTACTTACTGTTTTCGAAGTTAACTATAAGACTCCATTGTACTTTGAGAGACAAAATTAGTTTAAGACTTGCATTTTATGTACATATATAAAGTATATACATGAACACAGGCATACGCACACACACACACACACACACACACACACACACACACTCACTCACTCACAAGTGGTGTTGTTACAGATAAACACAATTATCCTTTACTCATATACACACACCACACACACTCTCACGCACACCACACACTTAGATAGACACATACACGCGTAGACAAATATACTCGGAAGGGTTATATATATATATATATATATATATATATATATATATATATATAT
>NC_068981.1:77025-78445 GCF_001194135.2 Octopus bimaculoides | reverse complement strand
ATATATATATATATATATATATATATATATATATATATATATATACACACACATAAATATAGTTATATGTACATAATACCTAATTCTATTAAAAAAAGTGTTTCTATTCGAGATACTTTATACGGAAAGAAACTCGAGGGGAAGATTTCAGAATTGATTCACTGTTTCATCTCTTTTCTGCAAAGAATAGGCCTACAGTGTGAATGATTTATGACTGTGGAGAGTCATGAACACACACACACAAACATACACGAGTGTATGTGTGTGTGTGTGTGTGTGTGTGTGTATGGCTGTGTTTATAAACATGCGTACATAAGCACATATATTCATATATACATATATGTATGTGTGTTTAGGCGTGTATGAGCCTGTGTGTGCTCAAAGTATTATGTTTAGGAAAAACTATTGAAATTCTGTGTAAATTTGAAATAAAATTGCCAAAGATCAGTTACAAAGTAAAATTTAAAAGTAAATAAATATATAACATAGGAACTTATGTTACAAACAAAGAACAAAGTTAAACAGAAATTTATTTTCGTCCTATAATTCCTGCTGGATTGGTTTATGATCTACAGAACTGTGTATTATTTCGAAATGGCGTTGAGGTTGGTTAAGTCGTAAAAACGGTAACACACTACTGGACAATAGTTCCCTGTGGTTGTTAGTTACATCGTAGTGATTCTAAACCATTTTATTTTTATCTATAAACCCCACGATTGTCATTTTATTATGGTGGACCCCTATAGCCATTTGGTGTTTAAGAATTAGTTTAATAGATACTTTTTTCAAAGTTCCTATTTTGTTTTTCACACATTAAATTGTGTAGGTTGAACTACGTAAAATATTATAGAAATGAACCTAACTTGTCCAGAGCTGGAAAAAGCAACGTCTTCGATCTTGAAGTCTTATCTACACAAGCAGAGTTAATTTGGGGCTAAATCAACAACAACAACAGCAACAACAACAACATCATTCCATTGCTAATGGTTTCGGTGTGTCATACACAGAACTTCGAAGTTACAGAGGAAAAAAAAATACGAATTCAGTTTTCCACCCAAAACGCACAGCACATTGGTAAATTCACATTCACTACAACGACAACAATAACTAAAAGCAATACAATAGTAGTAGTAGTAGTAGTAGTAGTAGTAGTAGTAGTAGTAGTAGTAGTAGTAGTAGCAGCAGCAGCAGCAGCAGAAGCAGTAGTAGTAGTAGTAGTAGTAGTAGTTGCAGTAGCAGCAGCAGCAGCAGTAGTAGTAGTAGTAGTAATAGCAGCAGCAGCAGCAGCAGTAGTAGTAGTAGTAGTAGTAGTAGTAGTAGTAGTAGTAGTAGTAGTAGTAGTAGCTGTTGTTGCAGCGGCAGCAGCAGCAGTAGGTGGTGGTGGTGGTGGTGGTGGTGATCTGGGTAGCGAAAAAGACCA
>NC_068981.1:72522-74605 GCF_001194135.2 Octopus bimaculoides | reverse complement strand
AGTAAGTTTTATCTATCTATCTATATATATATACATGCAGAGGTGACTGTGTGGTAAGAAGTTTGCTTCCGGTCTTGCGCAGTGAGTTAGTTTCTTCTGAACCAAGGTGGATGTGAACCAGTTGCGTTCCATCCAAAAAGAAAAAAGAACAACAAAAACAGAGAACGGTCGGCGAGGTAGGTGATTTTGTCTTTTTTCTAAGCTGGGAGTAATTTATTATAGTATATTTTTTGTTAATAAATCACTCACAGCTATGGGACAATTTTGCCTGCTTTCGGTGGCCGCTGTTTTTTGTGTATTGAGGCTTGCGTAGCAAGCTTGTGTTGTGATTTCCTTTCTGGGAGCGTATCTCGACTCGAGAAGTGGTTGAACATTTTGTGAAATTATGCAAAAGCAATTTGTTCACTTTTAGTGAATAGTTTTTGTGAAAATTGTTGTGTTGGGACCGTATCCCGCCTCCAAGAAATTGAACATTATTAACAATTTTTTTGAAAAATTGTGGAAGCCGTTCCAGTTGCAGGATTCCGTGTTCATGTGGCCTGGAGTACTAGTGGCCGGAAAATTGTTTGTTTGAACTGTTGAACTGTTATCTTATTATTATTATTATTATTATTATTATTATTATTATTATTGTTATTATTGTTATTGTTATTATTTGCAGTTAAAATATGAACAATAGAAAAAATAACACTGCTTTGGTGTGGGAAATTAACCCACCCAAAGAATGGGTGACAGATTTGGAAAAGAGGACGGTGGTTCTAAGGACTTATTCAAAGTCCTTGGATACCATTGCCCTCTTTCCTAGGCTAGAAATAGAAAAGGAGCTGGCGGGGTACATGCCGACGATAGAGCATATCGCCAGGGGTTCCAAATATGCAACTATATGGTTGCTGTTTGGAACCCCGGAGATGGTGTGTAAGTTCGCCAGTCAGCCCCTGAAGGGGGAAAAATCTTGTTCCTCCCTTCTTAGTGTGGGAGGAAATGTAAGCGGGCTTTTGTCCGCGGGTTGCCACCGGATTTAAAAGAAAGTTGGTTGGCCGAAACCATCCAAAGGGGACTTGGTGGCACCAGAGACACTAAATTGTTAAATGTTAAATTGCTGCCATCTGCTGACTGGGTCGGGGCTAAGGCCATATTAACGTTGTGGACCCAGTTAGACGATGACAGTCTGGTCTTTCCAGACTACTTGACCATGGCAGGAGCTAGGTATCCTGTAATTTTTTAAGGACCACCTTCCAGGTGTCACAGATGCCTGGAGCCGGGTCATGTGAAGAAGGATTGTCGCCAAGACACGAAAGTGACACAGGAGCAGACACCCATTTAAAAAAGTAGTCCTGCTCTGCAGGAAAAAAATGAGGAGGCAGTAGCTTCAACAGAAAGAGGAAAGAAGAGAAAGGCGGGCATTAATAGTAGCCCGCCGAAACCTCAAACAAATGTAGAGTTGGAAGAGGGATTGAGTCCCCCGGGTAAACCGGAGGACTCTCCTTCTCCCACCGGAAAAAAGAAAAAGGTGCCAACGGATGTTGAACCACCGCCGCTGGGAATTGTGCCACCGACGGTGGAAAAGTCTATCTCTTTACCGGAGGAAGAAGAATCGTTGGTCTTCTTCTACAGAGGTGGGGAGATAGAAAAATATCCTAAGGGAGCAACCATGGCTTGCATGCGGGATCCCGAATGGCTTCCGCAGATAATTGTGGAGGACTTAATGTGGGACACAGTGCAGGAGCTATATGACTTCAGAGAAATATTTTACATGGTGCCTGGCGACGTCGACACGCCACTCGAGGTGTGCCTAGAGAGGGCGTGGGCGTTGATGGGAATTGGACACACAAGTGATGAGGAGGGTTATGCATGAAAGGCGAAAATGCTTCAGTGATAGATATCATGAACAATATGAACATCTGTAAGAGGCTTGTTGCCTCATATATGAGAACAATATTTTCGGCGATCAAGCAATCGGCGGGCGTTGCTGTTTCCCCCCGTTTATTCATTATTATCACCTTCATTACACATACCATTATGTCTTTGTCCAGCCCGCAGCTTCTTTCTTTTTTTTTTCCCTTTTCTTCTATGTAAGGCCGTC
>NC_068981.1:72012-72512 GCF_001194135.2 Octopus bimaculoides | reverse complement strand
CCAGCATATATATATATATATATATAAATCTTATACTCTCTCTCTCTTTCCTTTCCCGAGCGTCTAGTAACACAATCTGTATCACGTCCTCACGTTGTTGTTTTTTGTCTTTTTCTTTTTTTTTGAACTTATATATACATATATATATATACAAACACACATGCACATACATATTACATATATGTGTGGCGTGTGTTTGTGTGTGTTTGGGTCGCGAATTCGATTCCCGGCGGTGGCGCGTTGTGTCCTTGCGCAAGACGCACTTTATTTCACGTTAATCTAGTCCACTCAGCTAGCAAAAATGAGTAGCACCTGTATTTCAAAGGGCCGGACTTGTCACGTTATATATCACGCTGAATCTCCCCGGGAAGTACGTTAAGGGTACACGTGTCTGTGGAGTGCTCAGCCACTTGCACATTTAATATACGTGCTGTTCCGTTGATCAGATCAGCTGGGACCCTACTCGTCGTAACTGACGGTGAGCTTCCTATATATATATA
>NC_068981.1:69878-71385 GCF_001194135.2 Octopus bimaculoides | reverse complement strand
ATATATATATATATATATATATATATATATACACATACGTACATACACTATACATACATGCATACATACATACATACATACATACATACATACATACATACATATTGGGATAGAGAAGAGAAACTGTACAAAGTTGTGGAAATTAACTGCCCAGCGGATGTTAACATAAGGCTGATCAGTGAAAAAGAGAACACCTATGCTGAACTATTGAGAAATCTGCAGTTACTCAAACCAGATTACAAGTTCAGGTTTATACCTGTAATTATTGGGGCCCTGGGATATGTAACACACTGTCTAAATATCAATCGTGAGAAATTAAGCTTCTCAAAACCAGAAAGGAGGAAAGCTAATTCGAAGACTACAAATCCAATCCATCACTGGAACTGTAAAAATCCGTAAAGCTTTCCGGAAGTTTATCATTTAAATATATATAAGCATGTCTAGATATGCAATTATATGCATGAGAATACATACATAAATCATACAAATTTGCACATCCATCCATCCATCCATGCATACAAAAATACCCTGTTGTTGAAATTCCAATGATGGAGCCTTAGATCTAGGTTAGAAACCGGTTCTTTCTCTATTGGCAAGAAATCATGAAAGAAACTGAATAATGACATATGATACACACACGTGTGTGTGTGTGTGTATGTGTGTGTGTGTGTGTGTGTGTGTGTGTGAGTGAATATATATATAATATATTTAATGTGATTCCAATTAATTTGTCTCCATATCAAATATAGCAAGACATAATTATTGAAATACCGAAATATTTAAATAAATTGAAACGAAATTTTCTATTTGTAAGGTTCACGTCTCAGAGTTTTAAGTTCATTTGGATATTTATTTTTAATTATTGTCATTTAATTATTTACTTTTGTTTAAGTAGACCACGACAGAAAAGTTACATTTGACATCATATAAAAACAGACATTTATGTCTAGTTGCCTAACGTGTCAACTGCACATTGCTATATTTGAAACAGCTTCCTCGCTGCTTGAGCGTGAAATTGTCTTTATAGTGTCCAGACAGAAACAGGCCCTGTAGACGGGCTTGAGGGGGGAGGGGTAACTAAACAAGCAGAAATGGGAATGCAGAAAGAAAAGTGTAATTTACAAATGATGAAACGTAATAATAATTATAATCCTTTCTACTATAGGCACGAGACCCGAAATTTGTGGAGAAGGGGTAAGTCGATTACATCGACCACAGTACATGACTGGTACTTAATTTATCGACACCGAAGGGATGAAAGGCAAAATCGACCTCGGTGGAATTTGAACTCAGAACACAGTGATAGGAGAAATGCCGCTAAGCGTTTCGTCCAGCGTGCTAACGATTCTGCCAGCTCGCCGCCTCAATAATAATAATAATAATAATAATAATAATAATAATAATAATAATAATAATAACAACAAACTAAAACTAGAACAGCAACGGACCATGATAAAACGATGGCAAGAAAAGCCCCTACATGGTAAATACTGGGCTAAACTAAATG
>NC_068981.1:63405-69408 GCF_001194135.2 Octopus bimaculoides | reverse complement strand
GACAAATACATAACAAAAACACCAGGACTTACAAATATATATAACATACAGAAAATTGCCCTACTGGGTACTGCACACATTCTACGCAAAACACTTTCAATACAGTAAACATAAGAGCACCACAGCACATACCCAAGGCGCACAGAGCTGCGCTCGGTAGTGAAGTGAAAGCACGTTATAAAAATAAAACTACTGAATAATAATAATAATAATAATAATAATAATAATAATAATAATAATAATAATAATAATGTACAATGTACGCCACTAGTCCAGAAGGAATATAAGACACGCCACGACAATATAGCCAGGCTTGTCCATTGGACACTTTGCAACAGGTATGGACTTGACAGAGCAAAAAATTATTACGACCACAAACCTGAAGGCATCGTTGAAAATAGAAATGCAAAAATCCGATGGGATTTTATGATTCAATGCGGCCATGAGACTGAGAATAGGAAGCCGGACATAGTCTTAATTGAGAAAGAAAACAAACTATGCTGGATCATAGATATAGTATGCCCAGCTGGCAACAAGGTATGCGATAAGGAAGAAAGAAAAGTCGAGAGATATGACAGGTTAGCTTGGGAAGTTAAACAGTTGTGGTTGATGAAAAAGGTAGCAGTAGTACCAATAATTGTCGGAGCCCTGGGAATTTTGGTGCAAGGCCAGCAATTTCGGGGCAGTTGGGTAAGCGGATTACATCGACCCCAGCACTCAACCGGTAGTTATTTTATCGACTCGAAAGGATGAAGGGTAATGTAGACCTCGGCGGAATTTGAACTCAGGACCTAAAGACAGACGAAATGCCGCTGAGCCAAGTCGACCTCAGCAGCACTGGAATAGGAAGTGGAATAATGTAGAGTTACAGGCATACAAAGGTATGTATACAAACGTAGTAGTAGACTGATGACTAGCTGAATGTATGTATATACGCTGCTTGCGTAAATGATGGCTGAACCCATGAGAGTCAACGGCCATCCAATTGTGTGCAAATTGTTGTGCCTTTTTCATGTCCCTCCTGACTTCTAAGTATCCTTTGCAGAGAAAAGTCTAAGAAGGCTCTTTGAAGTCCTACCGGCCAGTCATTTTGTAATACTTGTAACTGCATCCAAGTTACTGATAGAGCCTTCTGAGACTTTTCCCACCACAGGATACTTAAAAGCCGGGAGGGACTTGAAAGAAGCAAAACACACGTATTGTACAAGTGTATGTCGCATTAATCCAGTGACGCACGGATGTCTTTATCCCACCTGGTTCATCTTGTCCTGTGGCTAAAGAGTCATCTGGGAGCCCACGGACGTGATGGAGAGTATCACGATGGCACAGATTTACTGAGATGGCTATTATCTGTCAAGATGGAGCGATCGCCATTTATGTCTGTACGTTTTTATATATTTAATGTATAATTTGTATAGTTTTATAAAATACAACTGAAAGCAAATGATAGGAAAGAGACTATTAATTCACACATAAGTTTCGTAGAACACTTACGCTACAGTGAGCTTATTATGTTGCAGTTAATCCATTAAAGCAGTCAATGGTTTACAAATCGACAAATACCAATCCTCACTTTCATCAAAACATTACAGAAACGTTTGTCCCCATTATTTTTTGTTAAGACACAAAACAGACTGTACATCCATACAAGTCTTCTCTCTTCACCATTGATTTGTGTTAGACAAATTACAATAAGCATGCTAAGCAAATTGGCATGGTATTTTTGCCACCCAACTCTCAATGAAAAAGCAGTCCTGGGCTACAATCAACTCATTAAGCTGAAGTCAATATATTAATCTGCAGTAAGTCAATTAAAATGTGGCTAGTCCAGGCAGCCTGTGAATCTACCGTCAGTCCATTAAAGTAATGATCAGTATACTCATTCATCTGCGATTAGTCTATTAAAATGCAGCCAGTCCATTAAAATGTAGTTTGCTCACTGAGCTGGAACTAATACATTAAGCTGTAGTCTCAACATTGAGCTATAAAAGCCAAAGTGTTCATCAGTGCCTATTGAGTCCATTAAGCTGTAGTCAGTCCATTAAAATGTAGTTAGTCCGTTCATTAGCATTCGGTCGGAACATCAAAGCTACAGTCGCATCATTAAACAACTTTCAACCTCTTCATAAAATTACTGACACTCTATTAAGTTGCAGTTCGTACATTAGGCTGCACTCACTACATCGTTATATAATGTTAAGTTATGCTGTTACAGAAGTATTTAAAGTTTCCTTCTGCATTCCGACATATTCTCACATACTAACGTTTATTTGGAGGAAGGAGAGAACGACGGTATGAAAAACAATACGCTTACACATCTAAAACGTACGTTCATTTTGACCCTCACACACACACACACACGTATTATTCCTATGGTTTTCTGTATATGTTGTTTACAATGTCTTACGTGGGATGAGGGGTTGAGAAGTTCATTTCGCAACCACGAAGTACTGGGTTCGTTCCCGAGTGCCATTTTCTATAACTTCAGGTTGAGCGATATATATATCTACTTTTTATAATTCGAATGGAGGCAAAGTAAGCGGAAAACTAACGGAACATGACCAATTATCCAGCAGAAGATTCAACATATATGTGCATATTCTTCCACATTAATAAAACAATATAAACGTTCCAAATAATACAAGGATAAAATCATACATAGACATACGAACACGTAAATATATAAAAATACATAAATCGATATGAAAAAATCGATATGAAATAACCCACGGTGAATTATAAATTCACTCGATTCGATTTTATGAAATAAAAATTTACAAGTTACAATACGAAGGTATATTTCTGTTATTTCTTTCATTTCTTGTACTTCTTTCAGTCATTTAACTGCGGCCATGCTGGAGCCCTGCCTTTAGTCGAACAAATCCACCCCAGGACATATTGTATGAAAGCTTAATACTTATTCTATCGGCCTCTTTTACCGAACCACTAAGTTACAGAGACGTAAACACGCCAACATCGGTAGTTAAGCAATAGTGGGGGTAGGGACTAACACAGACACACAAATACACACACACACACACACACACACACACACACACACATATATATATATAAATATATACGACGGGCTTCTTTCAGTTTCCGTATACCAAATCCACTTGCCCAAGTGGGACTGAACCAGGAACCATGTGGTTGGGAAGCAAACTTCTTACGACACAGCCATTTTGTGCCATATTTATATGTGTTAATCCAATTATGTATGTATATCTACACACGCATATATCTACACATGCATATATCTACACACGCGTGTGTCTCTGCGTGTATGGGCGTTCTTTCATACATAATTATAAATATAAATTTGAATGATATTAGGGCAATTAAGACTGATTAATGAATTTCAATATTTAGACAGCTTTCGTTTATGAAATGCTTGACACCCGTAATAAAGACGTGTGTGTTTGAGCGATTGGGGTGGCATGTGTATGTGGGTATGTACGATGGCGATAACAAATATACAAATAAATATATAAACGTGTATATATGAATGATAAACTCGATGCATGACATCAACAGATTTTTGACTTTCAACTCCCAAAACAACTCGTCTTTTCCTTTAATCCTTAATGCTCTTAACAGTAAACGATTGGTAAGTTTACTGAAGGAATCACTAGGAAATAATGGCTTCTTCGTGAATAGGAGACTTGATGGTCGTTGTTTAAATGATTCGGTTAGAAAATGCGAGTACAGAGATTGTGCCACTTTCAGGTTCCCTAAAACTTGTGGAAAGCAAAAACGAAATTATTCCTCGACCAGATAGATACCCTACCGAATACTTGTAACAGTGTGAACTCTGTTAAAAGCATCAAAAGACCAGCTGGTAATGTTAAAACTGGCGACAGGTTATGACTAACACCGCTGAACACGAATAGTCTTTTAGACAAGCCTTTGCACACTTCACCCTCTCTATCAACTCTCACATACAAAGGTTCTGCTTGACCTGAGGCTGTGGTAGATAAACTAGTCCAGTGAGATGCAGGATAATAGATAGGATAGGATAAAGATCCTTCCCGTGTCATATAGTCTCACAGGGACCGGTCTCCTGGTCCATGTATATATAACACATGGATAGGACGCCGGTCCGTCGCAGGATTACTCAATTTTGCCAGACGAGTGGACTGGAGCAATGTGAAATGAAGTGCCTTGTGAAGAACACAACGCGTTCCTGATCCAGTGGGATTAAATTCCAAATTACGAGGTAGCTAAGCTATCTTTATATATGCAACCATGCTTGCATTATCCCTATTTATTAGCAAAGCCATCTCCGTGTAATATACTTCACCCTTTGCTTGTCCAAAGGATCGCATGCGATACACAAGAGATATTTCCCTGACATCCATGCATCATACATGATGCACATCCATAATATTTTTCACCCACCAGAGTAACTTGGAAATTATGAAAAAGCTTTGTATTACTCAGAACGTATGAAAGAAAGACTGACGAAAAGTCTGAAAACAAGCAAGGACAAACATGTGAAAATGCTTTGGACAGGCAAAAGAAGAGTGCCATTGTTATCTAGTGAACGATATTTCGACATCTTGTGTGTCTTCAACTGGTTCAAAAAATATATTTGTTAATCTACTTCATTTTGGTTAATATAGAAAGGATTGAGGTAACTCCTCTTCTTTTAATTTTGACTCTATATCTTCTGGAGGAATTAACCCAATCCTTTATAAATTAACCAAAATGAAGTAGATTGACAAATTTATTTTCTGAACCCGTTGAAGACACACAAGATGTCGAAATATCGTTCACTAGATAACAATGGCACTCTTCTTTTAATTTTGATATTGATTGATATTAGCCCTTGTGGTCAATAAAACGAATTAATTATTATTATTATTATCATTATTATGTGAAGGCGCATGACTCAGTGGTTAAAGCGTCGAGCTTACGATCGTGAGGTTGCGAATTCGAATCCCGGACCGGGCTGCGTGTTGTGTTCTTAAGCAAGATACTTTTTTTTATATTGCTCCAGTTCACTCAATTGTAGAAATGAGTTGCGACGTCACAGGTGCCAAGCTCTATCGGCCCCTTTGCCTCTCCCTTGGATAACACTGGTGGCGTGGAGAGGGGAGGCTGGTATGCATGGGCGACTGCTGGTCTTCCCTAAACAACCTTGCCCGGACTTGTGCCTGGGAGGGTAACTTTCTAGGTGCAATCCCATGGTCAGTCATGACCGAAAGGGGTCACAGCAGTATTATTTTTATTATTATTATTATTATTATTATTATTATTATTATTAAGGCGGCGAGCTAGCAGAATCGTTAGCACGCCGGGAAAATGCTTAGCAGTATTTCATCCGTCTTTACGTTCCGAGTTCAAATTCCGCCGCGGTCGATCGACTTTGTCTTTCATTCTTTCGGAGTTGATAAAATAAGTACCAGTTAAACACTGGGATCAATCTCTAATATCGACTTCACTCAACCACCGAACTTGCTGGCCTTGTGACAAAATTCGAAATCATTATCATTGTTATACTATTATTATCATTATTATTATTTATTATTATTATGATTAGTAGTAGTAGTAGTAGTAGTAGAGACAGCAGTGGCTGGAAGTGTGATGAAACGGAGCAACGGCGTTGCTGCACTGAACTTTTAGTGTGTTGATGTTTCTTATAAAGAGTGTTGTTGTTCTTTCCTCTTTTTCTTCACTGGTGATGGAACGATGTCAAAAGTCGAGGTTAAAATGATTAAAAAAAAAAATAATAACCCCCCCCCCCCTCTCATTAACAATGACCTCCTCCACCTTCTCCTCATCCTTTCCTTCCATTCACACCCCTTACTCTCTCCTGCTCTTTTTTAGTTGACTAAATACGAAAATAAAAACAAAAGACAACGTTAAAAAAAAAGGATGAGAAAAGAAAAACAATCTAAGATTAATATGTTTGTTTTATAAACATATTTGTTTTTCCTTTCCAGCGCTGTTAGTCTGTTGTCGACCAGATCGGCTGCCTCCATCTGGCGTTCGTCAAGA
>NC_068981.1:51642-58613 GCF_001194135.2 Octopus bimaculoides | reverse complement strand
GTCGGCATTATAAAATCAAAACTGCTGACAAATGGTATAAACACCATCCTGAAGCTGTGACTGAGAGAGAAAATGTGTCGATTCTCTGGAACTTCCCCGTACATACCGACAAAACTATAAAAGCTAATAAACCAGATATTATTATTAAAGATCAGACAAAGAAGATGTGTTTATTAATTGACATGAGTATTCCTTGCAATCACAATATAGCGGCGAAAGAATTTGACAAGATCAGTAAATATAAAGACGACTACCATACCAGTGATTGTAGGATCTCTAGGAATGATAAAAAAGGGTACTGAAACCTATTTGAAAATGATACCAGGCTTACTATCCCTACAGGAAGTGCAAAAAATCGTGTTAATTGGAACCACTAATGTACTGAGAAGAGCATTACCACTGTGAAAACAACATTCATTCATGAATTTATTTATTTATTTTATTTTTTTTAAATACATATTTTACCTGTGAATTTGCGTGTGTAAACTAGGAATGCATACAATGGAGCTTCTCTGCCCTAGGTGTACGGAAAACACTCGGCGAGAAATGGAAGAAATTTTGAAGAAAGAAGAAAAAAAACATAATAATAATAATAATCGCCATCACCACCATCATCGCCATCATCACCATGAGTCATAAGGTTCATACGGCTGGTTACAAGGTTTCTATGGCGTATAAATGACTCGAGATCACAACATTCTCTACTCGTGTGCAGCTTAGTGGACTGGAGTTGTGTAGCGTGAAGTGCTTTACTCAAGAATACAACTCACTGTCCGGTCGAGGAGTGAAAACCACGATTGCAACACACGAGGGCACAACCCTAACCACTTCTTTGTGCAAGACGTTTAACCTCATGTAGCTCCATACTACTCTGGACGGTAACACCGTCTCCCTCTGTGCTACTGTCAAATGCCAGACCCCTGCCTGCACGCACCGGTGAGTCAAGGCTGCCAAGGCCGAGACAGTATCTGTGTCTGTTCATGACTATATCGGTGTCACGAACTCTCATACTCGATCGTGAATGCTGACGACGGCGACGGCGGCCACAGCGATGGCTTCTGGGTGAAGACGACGACAATATTGATGACAATGACGATGAAATTCTGACACGTGACCTTCTTCTCACTTTTTTTTTATGTGAACTGTCATTGAAACCATATTGAAACCATATTGCAAAGAAAATTGCAAGAAACTGATCCGTTAGCAATTAAATTAATTAGATTTAATAAATTCATACGAGAACATTAATCTGATTTAATCAATGTTAATAAGCTTCAATTTAAATTTTCTAATACTCATCCGAATCATATCTTCACAGCTTCAAGAAAGCAAGAGTCAGAGATCATCTTCACCATCATAGTCGTCGTCGTCGTCATCATCACCACTACCACCATCATTATCATATCCATCATCTCCATCATCATATTCTTTTCTACTCAAGGCACAAAGCCCAAAATTTTGGGGGAGGGGGCAGTCGATTAGATCGACCCTAGTCTGCAGCTGGTACTTAATTTATTGACCCCGAAAGGATGAAAGGCAAAGTCGACCTCGGCGGAATTTGAACTCAGAACGTAACAGAAGACGAAATACCGCTAGGCATTTCGCCCGGCGTGCTGACGTTTCTGCGAGCTAACCACCTGATCACCGTCATCATATTAACCATCCTCATCGTCACCGCCGTCGTTGTCCTTATTATCATCATCATCATCGTTATCACCAGCGAAATACAGTAAAAGGAAATTCCATTATCGACAGATTTATTTCGAAGACATTAAAATGTGTGCGCATGCGCATGTCTGTACGAGTGTGAAAGAGAGAGAGAGAGAAAAGAAGAGAGTGTGTGTGTGTGTGTGTGCGTGGTAATATCTATGTGAAAGTGTGTGTGTGTGGTGCATATCTATGTGTGTGTGTGTGTAAGTGTTTTGTGTGTTTTGCGTATCTGAGTGTGTGCTTGTGTGGTGTCTATGAGTGTGTGAGAGTGTTTTTGTGTGTGAGGTACTTATCTATGTGTGTGAGAGTGTCTTTGTGTGTGTGGTGCTTATCTATGTGTGTGAGTGTGTGTGAGTGTGTGTGTGTGTGTGTGTGTGGTGCATATCTGTGTATGTGTGTATGCGTTTGTATGTCACTTACCTTCCTGCTTTCGTAACGATCATTTCTGTACAAAGTTTATCAAACTGATCCCATAAGCCTTTAGACTCCAGTTGTACGGTAACATTACACAATGTCGAATGTAAAGGTTTTTTAATAGTTTCCTGTGTTCCGTTCGCTGTCGGCGGCGCTTCTTGAGCATTTCCAAGTTTACTGCAGTCATTTTGACCGCTTGTTGCAGGAGATCCAGCTGTTGAAGACTTGCCGTCGATATCAACTGATTCCAAATGACCACCACCACCACCTCCTCCTACATCTGACTGAGACAGTTGGGACGTGTCTAACCGAGGAGGATCGTAAAATGGCCGTGTAGTTCCAGCATTGATTAAGCAAGCTGCAAAGATAGAAATGAAAAAAGAATTCTTAGAGAACATCAGAACTTTAACCAATCAGAATTGATCCTAAATCCTTCAATCAAAATACAAACCTAGAAGAACGCTGCTGTATGTGAATTACCTCCCCCCCCCTTTAAGCCTAGTACTTATTCTATCGGTCTCATTTGGCCGACCCGCTAGGCTACGGGGACACAAACAAACGCACCAACAACGATTATCAAGCGGTTGTGTGGGAGAACAAACACACACGCACACACTCACGACAAGATTCTTTCAGTTTCCGTCAACCAAATCCACTCACAAGGGTTTGGTCGGGCCGAGGCTATAGTAGAAGACATTTGCCCAAGGTACCATGCAGTGAGATTGAACCTTGAACCATGTGGTTGGGAAGCAAACTGTTTACCACGCAGTCACGCCTGCACCTGTTAAAGGGTTTATTTTAACGTATGTAGTGAAGCATGAAAAATGAGGAATTGTAATGTTACTTCAAAACAACCCTAACTTAGAAGAAATTTATTATCTAAACGCAAGAGTGGCTGTGTGGTACGTAGCTTGCTTACCAACCACATGGTTCTGGGTTCGGTCCCACTGCGTAGCACCTTGGGCAAGTGTCTTCTACTATAGCCTCGGGCCGACCAAAGCCTTGTGAGGGGATTTGGTAGACGGAACCTGAAAGAACCCCGTCGTATATATATGTATATGTACATATATATGTGTGTGTGTGTGTGTGTTTGTCCCCCTAGCATTGCTTGACAACCGATGCTGGTGCGTTTGTCTCCGTAACTTAGCGGTTCGGCAAGAGAGACCGATAGAATAAGTACTAGGCTTACAAAGAGTAAGTCCCGGAGTTGATTTGCTCGACTAAAGGCGGTGCTCGAGCATGGCTGCATTCAAATGACTGAAACAAGTAAAAGAGTAAACAAAGTATATTTATAAGGTTTGGTTGGTCTTTCTATTTTTAATAAAGGTGCATGGAAAATCTAATTTGAAAAACTGAAGCGAGGAGGATGAGAAAAGATTGTCTGTCTTTTTTGTCCTTCTACCATAATAGAGGGACACTTTTCTTGGTTCCATTCCCTCTCTCAACTGAGAAGTCTTTGACTTGTAAGCTAGTTGGCGACTCTGCTAGTGCTGATGCAACGCAAAAGAGCACTCGTGCTGGTGTCGCATAAAAGTCACCGAATACACTCTGTAAAGTGGTTGGCGTTAGGAATGGCATCCAGCCATAGAAACCATGCCAAAACAGACAATTGGAACCTGGTGTGGTCCCCAGCCCTCCTGTCAAACCATCTAACCCATGCCAGCATGGAGCACGAACGTTAAACGATGATGATGGTTAATATTTTAATCACTTTGACAAATGTTGAAGACAATTCTTGACATGTTTCAGTGCTATTAAATCTCCTCAGCAATACTCAATGACTAATAATTTAATCATTTCGATAAGTATCGGAGACAACTCCGAACATGTTCCAGAGTTATAAAACCTCCTCAGCAAAGCACAGCCGTCACGTCATTACTAAAGCAGTGATGAAAGAATCCCTAAGTAGGTGTACAATACTGTATACTGGTAGGCGTGAACAAGTTAGCATATAAATTATGTCTAGACTAGCTTAACTATTATTTATTACGTTCGGTTTACGTCTCCGAGTAATTAAATATCAGTCATTCATTTCTAACTATGTTAACTTTCCACGCCTACTCGTACATACAATATTGGACATTAATGTATTTATTGTAAGGAAGTTTTTATAAGTTTACCAACATAAGCTCAATACATAAATAAATCCTATCAAATTTTGGATTATTTTGAAAATTGGTTTAAATGTAGATAGTATGTTATTTCTGAAGAAATTTAATCACGAAATAATAATAATAATAATAATAATAATAATAATAATAATAATAATATAAAATAATAATAATACGTCTTCATCATCATCATCATCATCATCATCGTTTAACGTCCGTTTTCTATGCTGGCATGGGTTGGATGGTTTGACTAAGGTCTGGAGAGCCAGTGGCTGCACCAGGCTCCAATCTGATCTGGCAATGTTTCTACAGCTGGATGCCCTTCCTAATGCTAAGCACTTTGAGAGTGTAGTGGGTGCTTTTTACGTGCCACCGACACGAGGAGCCAGTCAGGCGGCACTGGCAACGACCAACGCATGAATGGTGCTTATTGCGTGCCACCAGCCCGAGAGCAAGTCAGGCGGCACTGGCATCAGGTACAACTACAATTTCCATTTTTGATTGTGATTTTGATTTTTAATTTTTGATTTTACTTGACTCAATAGGTCTCCTCAAGCACGGCGTGTCGCCCGATGATTCAAGGGTACTTTTTAAATGGGCTGGTTATGCGACACTGGTATAGGCTATGGTTGTGATCTCACTCTACCTGCCGGGTCTTCTCAATCAATCACAGCATATCTCCAGAGGTCTCGGTCTCTTGTCATTGCCTCTGTGACGCCCAACGTTCGAAGGTCACGCTTCACCATCTCATCTCACGTCTTCCTGGGTCGCCCTCTTCCACGGGTTCCTTCCACTATTAGGGAGTGAGACTTCCTCACACAGATGTCCTCATCCATATGCAGCACATGACCATACCAGCGCAGTCGTTTCTCTTGCACACCACATCTGATGCTAACAAAATTGCTAGACTTAGTTAGAAATATTGAACTGCTCAGTTGGCATCAGAACTCAATTTAAAAAAATAAACTTTCAGCATGACACAGGATAAAAAATAAATTGTTTTCGCCTTGTCGACATAGATTTTAAACCAAGATAATCACAAAGCTGTTCAGATGATTTTAATTTTCTACTTTATATGTGCAGGTATGGTTGTGTGGGCAAGAAATTCGCTTTACAACAACATGGTTTCGGTTTCAGTCTCACTGCATGGCACCTTAGCAAGTGTCTTCTACTACAGCCCTTAACTGACCAATGCCTTGTGAATGCATTTGGTAGGTGGAAACTGTGTGAATACCTGCTGTATATAATATGAGGCGTTTACTAACCGTCCATCGTAAGAGCCACAACTTAAAAACCGAGAAAAATGCAGTCAAAGTTTCGTGACTTTCAGAACGCGATATTTCGGCAAGGAATGAAGTTAGGAAACTGGTTTTGGTCTTAAAATTACCGTGAAGACCTCCTCTGATAATTTCACCTATGTATTTATTTATGTATATATCTGAAACATGAAGCAATAACTGCGTCTTCTCATTTTGTAGGATATACCGGTACTATAAAACAGTGTATCGCATTGTATATTTTAGCCATAATGCCTAGAAAAAAACATACAGAGACCACCCACCCCACAAAGGTATTGTTTGTGTTTTAATATATCAAAGTAGTAAGATAATAGCCCATTATCGTTACAATGGTAACGAGGAATATTACAAGATGAGCCATAACACCTCCAAAAATGATAAAGGGACCACAGCAGAGTTATTGATTGAGCACGTGTGCTTACGTGGTGCGTTACTAAACTCTCTGGTCCGAGTTTGGGTGAGCGAGCGTCGTGTCAACAGCGTCGAGGTACAACTTTTTTTTTCAGCCGGATTTTAGACTTTATTGCAAGTCTCGCCGGTTCTTCCAGCTTTTTCAGATTCTAGACGTCGAGACAAAGAAAATGATATTACTCATCTCGAAAATGGCCGGCGTGACGCTTACGACACACTGTTACTAAACACTTCATATGATTTTTTTATAATTTTGCGCCCTTTTTAAAGCCTAGCCAGGTTTCTTTGGCGTATGTGTTCCCCACTCCAGCTGGACGGGACGCCAGTCCATCGCAACGTTACTCAAGAAACAGGAAGAAAGTGTGAGGGAAAGTTGGGGCGATAGAGTACAACAGGGGGTCACCCTCCACCCCCCGGAACTTTAGGTGTTTTTCGCTCAATAAACACACACAACACCCAATCTAGGAATCGAAACAGCGATCCTCCGACCGCGAATCCACTGTCCTAACCACTGAACCATTGCGTCTCCACTTCATATGATATATATAACATAATTAGAGAGACAGAGAGATAGTTGACTGCATTAGAATTTTTTGGAAGAGCGAGTCTCGAAGCACAGAGCACATAAAGCTATAAACACTAGCATGGAAATATTGGGTTGAAAACCACTTTTTGATAAAGAGAAATTGAAGGCCGATTGTGAGACACGGACCCACATCTGTAGGCAATGACAGTTGTTCTACTATCGCACTGCTTTCGACTTTTTCAGCCCAATATTTACATAGTGTTATTTATAGCTTCATATGCTTCGAGATCCATTATTCCCTAACAGAGTATAAATATGTGTGTATATTATATACATATCATATATATGATATGTATACATACATATAAATATATATCATGTATATATACATGTATTACACATATTTATATATTACATATATATATATATATTCATAGATTATACGTGTGTGTGTGTGTGTGTGTGTGTGTGTGTGTGTGTGTGTGTGTGTGTGTGTGTGTG
>NC_068981.1:48971-49943 GCF_001194135.2 Octopus bimaculoides | reverse complement strand
GTGTGTGTGTGTGTGTGTGTGTGTGTGTGTGTGTGTGTGTGTGTGTGCCGCAGTACTTATTTTCTAAGCCTGGTGTCTACTCTGTCTTTTTTGCCGAACCTTTAAGTTACGGGGACATAGACATACCAACCCCGGTTGTTAAGTGGTGATGGAGTACAAACTCAGAAACACACACACACACGGGGATAAATGATAATTACTTGCATTATATTGTGTATATTATAGACATATATTAATGTTTGCTTGTGTGTTATAATAAGAACAATTCAACATTCAATTGAAAGATTATTCAGTCCATTTGGTAGGTGTAAGCACATGGATAAGTTTCTTTTGTCGAACTGGAGGACACCAACTGCTCCAGATTGAGTTGCTGTCTCACCGCCTTTGACATATTTTCTGTTATTTTGTTCTATACAAGCTGCATTAATTGTGGTTTCTCCAATTAGGGAGGCTGGGGATCTCGGTTATCCTGCTTTCGTTCCACTTTTTATATCAACCTTCTTCGTTGCTTTTCTTCTCGATTTTTTTTTTCTTGTTTTTTTTTTATTTTCTCACAGTCCGGCGTCCTTGCTTTTACAATATATATAACAGAAAGGCGGCGAGCTGGCAGAAACGTTAGAACGCTGGGCGAAATGCTTAGCGGTATTTCATCTATCTTTACGTTCTGAGTTCAAATTCCGCCAAGGCCGACTTTGCCTTTCATCATTTCGGGGTCGATTAATTAAGTACCAGTTGTGTACTGAGGTCGATCTAATCGACTGGCCCCCTCCCCAAAATTTCGGGCCATGTGCCTAGAGTAGAAAAGATTAAAGTGGGCGGTGAGCTGGCAGAATCGTTAGCACGCCGGGCGAAATGCTTATTAGTCTGTCTTTACGTTCTGAGTTCAAATTCCGCTGAGGTCGACTTTGCCTTTCATCCTTTTGGGGTCGATAAATTAAGTACCAGTTGCGTACTGCGGTCGATCTAATCGAA
>NC_068981.1:47853-48838 GCF_001194135.2 Octopus bimaculoides | reverse complement strand
ATTAAAGTGGGCGGTGAGCTGGCAGAATCGTTAGCACGCCGGGCGAAATGCTTATTAGTCTGTCTTTACGTTCTGAGTTCAAATTCCGCCGAGGTCGACTTTGTCTTTCATCCTTTCGAGGTCGATAAATTGAGTACCAGTTACGCATTGGGGTCGAAGTAATCGACTTCCCTTTGTCTGTCATTGTTTGTCCCCTCTGTTTAGCCCCTTGTGGGCAATAAAGAAATAAGAAACGTTAGCACACCGGGCGAAATGCTTAGTGGTATTTCGTCTGTCTTTACGTTCTGAGTTCAAATTCCGCTGAGGTCGACTTTGCCTTTCATCCTTTTGGGGTCGATAAATTAAGTACCAGTTGCGTACTGCGGTCGATCTAATCGAAAGGCCCCCTCCCCAAAGATTTCGGGCCTTGTACCTAGAGTAGAAAAGAATATATATAACGGATAAACACAGACCCCGAAAGATCGTTTGCAGATATATGTCGCATTTTATAAATATGCCTAGTTAAAGTATCATAGAAGTATGAAACTATTACTAGATCTTTCGGTTGCATGGAATACTGTTTTGTTGATTCCACCTATATTAAGTCTATCTACTCACACACACACACAGACGCACACATCCGGCAAAAGTGAGGATACATAAAGTAAGCCAGGATAAATAATTTTCCATTTTCATACGAATTTTTGCCCTCAACTCTTCTTCATTACACCCATTTACTACTTATCATTTGATTTGTAATGTGGTACCTTATTCGAAACAATCCCCTGCTAAAGTTACCAGTCTGTGGAGGGTCCCTATGACAATTGCCGAGTGGGATGGGCATATTTGGCTCAGCGGATTAGGTTGCTAATGTTTATCCTAAATTGCTTGCTTGAAGAGCAAGAAGCGAACTAGACATACATACATACACACACACACACACACACACACACAAACACACACACACACACACAAACACACACACACACACACAAACACACACACA
>NC_068981.1:45814-47387 GCF_001194135.2 Octopus bimaculoides | reverse complement strand
TAACAAAGCTCAATAAACCTTCAACCTTGACTCACTTTGCAACTTCCGCCGATAAAAAATTATAACAAATACATACATACACACACACACACACACACACACACACACACACACACACACACACACACACACATATATATATATATATATATATATGTGTGTGTGGGGAGAGAATTCACAAAAAACAAAAGATGAAGACAGGTGGTGTAAACAACAAATAGATGTATTAGTACAACGCTCGGGAACTGAAAAAGTCTTTAACATTTCGAGCCTACGCTCTTCCACAGAAAGGAACACAGAAAGAAACAAGGATAGTAAAATAAAGAATGTGTGGTGGCTAGCGATCTATCATGGCGAATGTCAGACAGAGGGGTCACACAGGAGAGCTAGGAAGAAGGCGAGATAATGAAGTAGTGGTAATCCCAAAACGAAGGCGCGTGTGCGTGTGTATAAGAGATTATGTATGTGCGTGTGGAAGAGGGCTGGTGACCTTGACATATATACATGTTTGTATATATATGTATGTATATATATATATATATATATATATATATATATATATATATATATATATATATATATATATATACACACACATTTATATATGCATACATACATGCATATATATATATATACATATATATACATACATACATGCATAAAATTGCGCGTGCATATATATGCATACATATATACACATGCATATACATCAATTGCAGTGCAGGAGAGACATGTTAACCATTCAATAGGCGACAAAGTCTTAACATTGATTACTATTTGACGCCAAAATTTTCGTCGCGCGAACTGCGACCACACTGACACAACTGCACTGGATCTAATTTCTGAGGTTCTTGCTAAACATATAATATGAGTGTGCGTGTGTGTGTGTGTGTGTGTGTGTTTGTGTACGGGTTGGGGAGGGGTTAGCGTGCATATATGCACAGACATACAAACATAAATATACATATTACACACATACTGTTCTATATATGCCCACGGGCATATAGCGTAGTAGTTAAGCGCGTGGGCTACAAACCTCAAGTATTCCGGGTTCAATCCCAGTCAGTGACTTGAATAAGTAATAATAACATCAGCAAAAAATACCTTAGAAATGCGAACAGGGTACCCCAGTAGTCAAATACAGGGTTGGGTTCGAAATTAAGGCTGGAGAGTAGATCAGATGAAGGCTGGAGAGTAGATCAGCCAAAACGTTGTGGTAGCAACAAACAAGGTGAGGGTACCTAACCGTCCAATGTAAATATTGTGTATTACAAGTGTTTATATTACATGTACATTTACATACACACACATGCGTATTACACAAATATATATATATATCTACAGGGTGACCCAAAAGTAGGTTTACAGTTATTTAACTACCTCTTTCGCATTCATGTATTAAAAGTTTCGATCTTAATTAATTAATTATGAAAAAAATATGAAACCATTATTCTGTTCTAATTTAGTTAATTGTAGAAATTTAAATGTAATGAAAACGTTTGAAAATAAATTCAAAGTACCTACGTGATAACTGTAAACCTACTTTAAGGCCACCCTGTATATATATATATAT
>NC_068981.1:43185-45502 GCF_001194135.2 Octopus bimaculoides | reverse complement strand
TACAAATACATATACACACACACACACATACACATACAGGGTTATTTATTTTCTTCTATAAAGGCCAGTAGTTCTTGCTGCGTGTTACATATTCTCTCTTATTTCCTTCTTTTTCTCTTCCTTACACATTGTACACAGTGACTCGGAACGCTGAAGATCGCAAGGTGTAATTCAAGCAAACAGTCACGTGAGAATAGTCGTACTTATGGTAGCTATAACGTAAGTAGTTGTACAACATGCCAAGCTGTTGGATCGAACTTAAGTTCCCTTGCTTACGAACGCAACTTCTGGACCATTCAGACATACCTACTTAAAGCGCTGCAGTCGACCCTAGATGTATATAATTTGAGCTGTGATGAGCCAAAGGTTGCTACTCCCATGACTAAATCTTATATGCATTACTCTTCTTATAATTACTCCTCTTGCGATCTCTAATGCCTTTTGTAAGAGCAGGAATTTGTGGAATTAAGATGGAATTACGAATTTTGGGAAAATATGCCAATGATATCTGCTTCCTGTAGTTACAACTTCTTTCATATGCTGAAATGTCTCTCATTTTTTACGGTATCGATTTTAATTGTGACTCCTGGAATCAATCTACTAGTTAAAATTAAATACAGCACTCACTCTCTTCCTCTCTCTCATTTTATATTACGCACACACAACAAATTTATAATGCAAGATGGACTGAACATCTAACACACAACCATTGTTTCTGTGCATTAGCAACAGCTTTTAGTTGCCAAGTGTTTCACATATACATATTATTATAAACTATTATATACAATATGATCCAGCAATAGTTGAGTACTCGCACCTCTTCAGGTATCTGACTTTGAGATCCACATATATACATATTCATACATATGGATATATGCTTTTACATGCGAGTTTATATATCAAAGTACCTAACATGTATATGCAATATATATTCATCACCTATTTTTCATATAATATTCTTAAATTATTTCACTACTTTCATTCATTAGGTCACGGCCATACTAGAGCAACAACCCCAAGCATTTAACAGATCATATTGAGTGTAGTATTTTCTTGCATGTCTTTGTATATTTTATTCACCTAATTTTGGGGAACTGGTTGTCATTTAGCGCATCATCAGTTTTAGATTGGTATAGAAGGATAGAATATAAAAACACGGACATGAGAGAGACATAAAACAAGCTTTTACAAGATGTGAGTGTGTGTATGCATGTATACATATACATACACACAAACACATTTATGTACATGCATGTACACTTCTCTTTCTATGTATATATATATATATATATATATATATATATATATATATATATATATATACAAACACACGCATATCTATATACTTATATATATATATATCTATATACTTATATATATATCTATATACTTATATACATATCTATATACTTATATACATATCTATATACTTATATACATATCTATATACTTATATACATATCTATATACTTATATACACACACACATATATATATATATATATATATATATATATATATATATATATATATATATATATACAAACACACACATATCTATATACTTATATATATCCGATGTATGCGAGTGTGGCAAAGCGAACGCAAAAAGAATTCATATGCATGTCTTGTATGCGTGTGCGTTCGTTCGTTCGTGCGTGCGTGCGTGCGTGCGTGCGTGCGTGTTTGCATGTACGCCTGCGTATGTAACACAAATACTTTATGAAACTGTAATCTTGGCTGATAGCCAACATTCTTAAAACAACCATTTTATTATTTTTTTTACTCTCATATTTCTATATTATTTTAAAATTTTTTTATCAAAAACAACAACAACATAAGTATGTTTCTGCTATGAGGCTATAAAGGAAAGGCCGTTGGCGGGTGAGATACGGGGGAGGACCCAAAAAGACGGGATAAATATGTATGTAGGTTTCGGTGTGGTTGTCATGGGTGGGTAACATTGCTTGATTGTTTAACAGGTACTTTAGATGTGATGTTCCTGAAAATATCTCGCAGTCACTATTTAATATTATCGGTTTTGCTGAATGTAATCGATTTAATTAAAGCTTCGTTTATAGCCTACAAAAGCATGTTCTACTTCTGCCTTACAATGCTTCAAGCGAACTACAACGCTCTTCGGAAATAGCAATAATAATAGATATTGAAAATAATAATTTGTTTTTTGTTATCAAATCGAAGGATGAGGGACAATACAAACACACAAATCAAGTGTGAGGGTTTCCTTATGAAATTATTAAAATAAATACACACACACAAACAAACACACACACACACACATATATATATATATATAT
>NC_068981.1:42700-43175 GCF_001194135.2 Octopus bimaculoides | reverse complement strand
ATATATATATATATATATATATATATATATATATACGTATACATATATATTTATATATACACACATATGTATATACATATATATACATACATATGCATAAATATATATACGTATACATATATATTTATATATACACACACATATGTATATACATATATACACATATATATATATACATATACATACATATTTATATATATACAAACATATACATATATATACATACATACATTTATATACATACGTATGTACATATATATACATATATATATGCATATATGCATATATATACATACATACATATATACATACATACATATACATGCTAACATATACATATGCTAACATACATATGCATACATATATACATATACATACGTTCACACACATACATATATATATATATATATATATATATATATATATATATATAGAGAGAGAGAGAGAGAGAGAGAGAGAGAGAGAGAGAGAGAGA
>NC_068981.1:41617-42374 GCF_001194135.2 Octopus bimaculoides | reverse complement strand
TGGTGTGTGTCTTTTGCGTGTAAACAGGTTTAGAAATAATAAAAAGAAAAAGGTGGGGTAAAAATGAAATTTTAACAATGGGAATTCCTCAATTTGGAAGGGGCGTTCGAGGGCTGCACACGGAAAAAACAACCCATAAAACCACGGGGGCCCTGAAGTCTGAGACAAGTGCTTTCTCTCAGTTCTTTATCTCCGATTTACAGGCTTGCACTCAGGGCAGGCCCCTTCACTCGCACCGTGCTTGCAACACTGAACAAAATGGCTGGAAGGCAACACTTACCTCCTCAGTCTTATTTTCCTCTTCAAGTAAGACTTGGAGAAGTTTAGGAGAGACTGGCCAAGGAGGAAAGTGTTTCTCTTCGGCCCCTTGAATCGCATCCACCATACTTCGTATGCCAATGTAATACTAACAATCCTTTCTATCTTAGGCACAAGTCTTGATTTCGGGGGAGTGAGCTAGTTGATTACATCGGCCCCAGTGCACAACTGGTACTTATTTTATCGACCCCAAATAGATGAACTGCAAAGTCGACCTCGATGGAATTTGGACTCTGAAGGTAAAGACAGACGAAAGTCCGTGTCCTTACTGAATCATTGTCATCATACTCTTTCACTCTTAATTGTTTCACTTATTTGACTGCGGCCATGCTGGAGCGCCGCCTTTAGTCGAACAAATCGACCCCAGGACTTATTCTTTGTAATCTTAGTACTTATTCTATCGGACTATTTGGCTGAACCGCTAAGTTACGGGGACGTA
>NC_068981.1:38503-41369 GCF_001194135.2 Octopus bimaculoides | reverse complement strand
CATCATTAATAATAATAATAATAATAATAATACTTAGGCGAGCTAGCAAAATCGTTAATACGCCGGACAAAATGCTAAGCGGCATTTCGTCCGACTTTATGTTCTGAGTTCAAATTCCACCGGAGTCGACTTTGCCTTTTATCTTACTGGGTCGATAAAATAAGTACCAGTTGAACACAGCGGTCAATGTAATCGACTTACTTCCCTTCCCCGAAGTTGCTGGCCTTGTGCCAAAATTTAAAACCATTATCATTGTTGTTGTTGTTGTTGTTGTTGTCATCCGTGCTTTGAGGACTACTTATCAGTTAGTTTCTTTCTTTAAAACAGAATGTAAGTATTTACTTGAAACACATGGTCAAAGAGTTTTCATTCTTAAGAAACTTGCTCAAGGTTAACAAAATGTTCAAGGTCAACACATGGTATGTGCAACTGCCCTAGAAAATATTTACAGAATGTCATTTCTGCTCGTTTCTGACCCGTGCCCAGGTCAGCTCATATACAAGATTTATTTGTCAATGTCCTTACAGAAGTGTTTGTGTATCATTTCTTCGGGTAACAAATGCAGACGAGTTGATAGACACATTCCTTAACTGCTACGAATGATTTTAATTGAACAGCAAATAAAATACAATATTAAACATAACTCTAGAAGATAGAGATCGTTGTTGGTTTGTTTATGTCTCCGTAAAGCAGATCGGCAAAGAAAAAAAGACCGATTGAATAAGTACCAGGCTTAAAATATGTTTTAACCTAGGGAGCGGGGGCGATTTATTGAACCTAAACTCTTCAAGGCGATGTCCCAGCATGGTCACTATCCAATGATCAAAACAAGTAAAACATAAAAAAGACAAAGATAAATAATTTATAACTCTAGATGAAAGAGATCGGTGTTGGTTTGTTTACGTCTCCGTAAAGCAGATCGGCAAAAAAAAAGATCGATTGAATAAGTACCAGGCTTAAAATATGTTTTAACCTAGGGAGCGGGGGCGATTTATTGAATCTAAACTCTGCAAGGTGATGGTCTCAGCATGGTCGCTATCCAATGATCGAAGCAAGTAAAAGATCAAAAAGACAAAGATAAATCATTTTCATTCTTCATTTCTCGGTAAAACTCCCATATTAATTCCTTTCTCCAAGAGGGATCCAAATCGAATCCCTGTTGGTTTATTTTGTTTCGCTCCTATTTATTTATTCTGCCATTAACTACCGACTATTTAGCTACAGATTAACAAAAATATATTCCAATGTTGGGCGGCGAAACACTTTCAGACATCAAACGGGTTTAAGACAGATAACTGTGTAGTGCCATATTTGTATAAAAGAACGCAATGACTCGAGCTTAACAGTTTTTGTTTGTTTTTTAGTCGTGTTTCGATGGTGTAAAAACACTGACCAAGGAGCGTTTAGACCCTCCTAAAGTGGAATGGTTTACAGAGTGGTAGAGTTAGGGGTGAGGGCAGGAATGTGGGAATTTGGTACCGGTTAATCGTATTGTGTTTCAGAAAGGGGAAGTTCAGTGATCGCTGGAAAAAAAATATCAGGAGTAGTATGTGTGTGTGGTGTGGTGTGTAGTGTGTGTGTGTGTGTGTGTGTGTGTGTGTGTGTGTGTGTGTGTGTGTGTGAAAGAGAGAGAGAACAAGGGTTATGAGAGCATGTGCGTGCGTGTGTGTGTGTAGGAGAGAGGGAGAGGCAGCAAGTATAAATTGGAGAATGAATATGTGATTTAAAGGGGAAACAAAAAAACCGGCTAAAGAGAAAGAACAGCTTTTCAATGGAAGTCTCTAGAATCTGTAAAAGACGGTTCTGCAATTTCTTGCTAAACAATGATACAAATGATAAATGATTTGTTTATGGTGATCAAATGTACATACTCTACATCAGCTCACTCTCTCCATCAAATCGACGTTTTCTGAACTGATGCACGATGTACCACCCGTAAAAGGACAAAGTGATCAAGGGGCAACGTGGAACGACACAAAGCAGCGCCGATCCGGAATTCAAACCCACGTTCTCGCAATCGTGAATGCAACACCCTGACCACTAGGCCAAGCGCCTTCATCGAAAAACAGATTAATAATCATATAAAGCAATATACATATATACACAAATATATATACAAGGTGGGGCAGAGAGGACGGACGTTTTTGAAATGGCTATTACTCAGCTCCAGTGGGAGGGACATATGTCTGACAGGCACCATTCGGTCCGTGGTGTCTTAGCATTCCTTTTTTTCTTTTCAGGTGAAACCATGGTACTGTGAAAAGTTAGGGCATCGCGTTTGCCTACGACAGTTGCGTGAAGGAATAACGATTCTGTCACAGCAGTTCAGAGTGAGTTTCGGCGCCACTTCAACATTCACCGAAATCAGGCTGTTCCCAGCCGTATCACAATCTTACAAGGTACACTAATGAATAATAAATAGGAGACCAGTTGTTATGTTTCCCTCGGACTGACTCGCAGAGATAACATAACGAGTTATACAATTTAATTATTACATTTATTGTTCAATTACATACAAAGAACGCACTCACCCAATGTTCGTTATGAATAAACAAAAGTCATGTCCGCCATATATATATCAATGACATTTTACTACGACAGTCCCACAAGACAACAACAATGAAACAATGAACTCAGACGAACCACATGACACACGGAACGTCAGACGAATTACATATCTAACAGTCCATATAACACCTCCCCACTGAAATTGATGCTACACAAGAAGTATCAACAGCAAAGTCTCTCTTGAGTTTTATGGGTTCTCTTGGACCGTCTTGGGTTGTCTGGTCCATACTCTGGAACGGGTAACATGGTCTTGGGTCTGGTTTGTCTTTGTGTTGGTGGCACAGTTTCCGAGATCTCC
>NC_068981.1:30432-31630 GCF_001194135.2 Octopus bimaculoides | reverse complement strand
GAGAGAGAGAGAGAAAGAAAGAGAGAGAGAATTCATAAAAAAACAACACACGAAGACAGGTGGTGTAGAAAACAAACAGATGTATTAGTACAACGCTCGGGAATTGAAAAGTCTTTAACGTTTCGAGCCTACGCTCTTCCACAGAAAGGAACACAGAAAGAAACAAGGAGAGAAACAAGGAGAGAAAAAATGTGTGTAGTGGTTAGCGATCTATCATGGCGAATTAGATAGATAGATAGATAGATAGATAGATAGATAGATAGATAGATAGATAGATATTGTCCTTTCTTACAAAAATATAGAACTACTTAAGGAGTGCTCGGGTTGAACCCGAGACAAATGGCAGGAATTAAGATATAAACTCAAATTAGGCAATCATACTCACACAGTTATAAATTCGACTTAAAATGCGTATACATATATTAATACATATCGACACATGTGAATGTTTTTTTTAATATTTATAAAACATAAATATATATATATATATAAATATACATAAAAAATACATGTCAATAAAACCCATGTATCGGCAATACTTACCGTTGTACCTAAATACACACCAATTCACAAACGGACACATAAGAAGCACACACACACGTATTTATATAATTCTGTTTCTGGTGAAACATTGCAAACTGCTGCTATATATATATATATCTGTATATGTATAATATGACATAAATATATGCATATATACATACATCTATGTCCATACCTACATATATATGTCTATATAGATGCATATATGGGTAGAGGACGTCAAAAAATGCGAATGAACTGAGGAACGGGAACATAAAAAACAAAAACATAGAAAACGAACTTTTTTGAACAACGAAAGAAAGAAATCGAGAAACGAGACGGGCAGCGTAAAGAACATTCCTTTCATCTATTCCACGTTTCGAAGGTAGGGACAAGACTTCGTTGAATCGGTCCTTCTCGCAAAGCAAATTAAATAAAATTTGAGATTTTTTGCAGGAGGTTAAAGTGGTAACAAAAATATGACATTAAGAAAAAAACAGTATAAACAAACGGTGAACGCTGGAGAAACGAGCTTTGAGAAGAGACAGGCAAACGCACGTCTTGTCTTTAGGAAGGAAGTGGAAGAAAGATAGATAGCCGTTGGTCACGTGTGAGCAACAACAGCGTCAAGGAGGAAGAGTGAGAGAGAGAGAGAGAGAGAGAGAGAGAGAGAGAG
>NC_068981.1:29399-30068 GCF_001194135.2 Octopus bimaculoides | reverse complement strand
TGAGAGAGAGAGAGAGAGAGAGAGAGAGAGAGAGGGAGCAGTGAAGGGGATATATATATATATGAAATTAATATAAACAGTAGTTTGCAAAGTTTCACCAAAAACAGAGAATTATATAAATGCGCACGCGCGTGTGTGCTTAGGCACACCGGTAAGTATTGCCGATACATAAATGCTAAAAATAATCTATTGTAATTTATTCAGTGTGCATTATGTCCCTTTAAGCTTCAACTGAATCTAACCTTTCGATAAAATTAGTACCAAAGTAATGACGGGTTGCTATGATCGACTAAGAACCCTTTAAATCTCGTGCTCCAGTATGGCCACAGTCCAAAAACTGACATTAATAAAATGAATTATAGAATTGTTTCCTCGCACAAATATACAACGGAATACAATCATCGCGTAATAAATGATAGACGTGCGTAAAATCTGTATGTTAATAAACTGAGATATTTTCTTTCTTCCTAAAGGTTTCGTGTGCTCGACTACGCTCATCAGCGAATAAAAAAAAAGAGAACTACCAAAGGCAAGTACGAAAATAAAGCGAGAAAACTAGACAAACATGTATCCACGCTGAGAGAGAGAGAGAGAGAGAGAGAGAGAGAGAGAGAGTGTGTGTGTGTGTGTGTGTGTGTGTGTGTGTGTGTGTGTGTGTGTGTGTGTGTG
>NC_068981.1:22074-26027 GCF_001194135.2 Octopus bimaculoides | reverse complement strand
TATATATATTCGTATGTGTGAGTCGGCGGGGCCAGTGTGAAAGAAGGCTTGCGTACATGGGCGTAGCCGGGATGTCGACCGATTGAGGTTTCAATTATTTAATTATTTACACATCATAAGCTGTGTAATTTACAAAAATTTTGAGAGATATGTTAGATAATTAGGTTTCCACGAGTTGCGTGGGTGAGGGTTCGTCCGGGCCTCTTAAGCATCATCCCCTGGGATGAGATATACAAAGCAAATTTGCGATAAATATAGTTCCTGTTGATCTGTTCATTTATTTTTCTTGCATGTTTTAGTCATTACACTGCATTGCAGCCATGCTGGAGCACATCCTCGAAGGGTTTTAGTAGAACGAATAGAATTCATTATATATTTATTAAGCCACGTACCTATCCTACCGGTCTCTTTTGTCGAACCGCTATGTTACTGAGGTGTAAATACACCAACGCCGGTTTTCAAGCGGTGGGGGTAGACAAATACAGACACAAGGACACACATACACGTGTATGTATGTATGTAATGTATGTATGTGGCTGTGTGGTAAGAAGCTTGCTTTCCAACCATATGGTCCCGGGTTCAGTCCCACTGCGTGGCACCTTCAGCAAAGTGTATTCTACTATAGCCTCGGGCCGATCAAAGCCTTGTGAGTGGATTTGGTAGACGGAAACTGAAAGAAGTCCGTTATATATGTGTGTGTGTGTGTGTGTGTGTGTGTGTGTGTGTGTGTTCGTTCCCCCACCATCGCTTGACAACCAATGTTGGTGCGTTTATGTTCCCGTAACTTAGCGGTTCAGCAAAAGAGACTGATAGAATAAGTACTAGGCTTACAAGGAATAAGTCCTGGGGTCGATTCGTTCGACTAAAGGCGGTGCTCCAGCATGTCCGCAGTCAAATGACTGACAGAAATAAAAGAATAAGAGAATGTACGACGGGCTTCTTTCAGTTTTCGTTTACCAAATCCATTCATAAGTTTTTGGTTGCATTGAGGTTATAGCAGAAGACGCTAACCAAAAGTGCCATACACTGGGTCTGAACCAATAACCAACTGCATGGCAGGCAGTACGACTCAGCCACGCCTGCTGAGGAAGCCGGACTCATTCATAGTGATGAAGGAGATATGCATTTTAAAACAAATTTTGCGATACTATTCTATATTTTGGGAATGAGGAATTATGTACATTATTTACAATGGACGGATATGTATCCTCATCATGTTTATTGTTATCACAACGTTTCGGCTGATGTACTCTCCAGCCTTCATTAGGTGTTCTGGAGCGCGGGCTACTAATACTCGGATTCTAAGCTTAATTCCAGTCAGGGTCTTGAAAAATAATAGTAAAGGAAAAATAACATCAGCAACCTACCTTAGGAATGTGGATAGTGTGCCCCATTTGTCAAATAAAGGGTTGGGTTCGAAATTGCACCAGAACACCTGATGAAGTCTGGAGAGTACATCAGCCGAAACGTTGTGGTAACAACAAACCTATCCGTCCATTGTAAATAACATAAATTTGGGGATATTGGAAGAGAGGGTGATTGGTCGATAGTTGGCAGTAGTAGAGAGATTGAGGAGGTTTGGTTATGAGGCATACAAAAACTGTGATATATTCTTGGGAAACAGATTGAAAAATTTTACAGGAATAGAACTTAGCATGTGACTCATCATCATCTTCAAATCCTGGCTATTACTGTCTCAAGGGCCAAGACTGATAGGGCCTGCTACCTGGTTTCTATCGCGTATTCGTGACCGAGATCACAACATTATCCCTGAACAAGAAGCCAGTCGGTGAAACGCTTCAATATTACTTTCACTATAAAGGCAACGAGCTGGATGGAATGCTGTTAAGCATTTCGTCCGTCTTTACTTTCCGAGTTCAAATTCTGCCAAAGTCGACTTTGCCTTTCATCCTTTCGGGGTCGATAAAATAAGAAGCAGATGAGCACATGGGACAATGTAAACGACATGCCCCTCGCTCCCGAAATTGCTGGCCTTGTGCCAAAATTTGGAACGAATATAACTTTGACCGTCTCGTCTTTACAATCTAGCAAACTATTCCGATATCTAGTGAACACACACACACATGAAAACGCACACACACATGAAAAACCACACGCACATGAAAACGCACACACACACACACACACGCGCAAATAAAACTACACACACGCACAAATAAAAACGCATGCGCGCACACACACACACAAACAAACAAGTAAAAACGGATATACACATACACAACAACACACACATATACAACACATTGCTATTTACTAATCTCGCTAACAAATCTTTCAGAAGGTGAAAGAAGATTAAGAACGATTATCAGCGAGTCACAGTATCCTTTGATATCCCGTGTTACGTTAATTCTGTTAATCTAACTTATCTGTCTGCTTGTCTTTGTCCGTGCGTGCGTGTATCTGTCTACTCTATCTATCTATCTCTCTCTCTATCTATCTATCTATGTATCTATCTCTCTATCTATCTGTTTATCTATCTATCTAGCTATCTACAGTAATCCCTCGCCATATCGCGGTTCACCTATTGCGCACTCAGTACATCGCGGTTCACCTGCACTCAGTACAACGTGGATTTTTTCTGGCTAATATATGTAAATTTATATCACGGACTCCTCAGTATATCACGGGTTTCTGCGGCCGATAAGTATTTATATCTTCTTAGATTTTAATTATTTCTGTGGGAGGTTTTGGAACATAACACCCGCGATAGTCGAGGGATTACTGTATGTCTAAATCCATCTGTCTGCCTCCTTGTCTGCATGTTTGTCAGTCTGTCTATCTATCTATCTATCTACATGTTCATTTCTGTACACATTATACGGAAACACACACACACACTCGCACGTACACAATCACGGAAACATATGCATACAGCTTACAGAAACGTGTGTGTGTGTGTGTGTCTACAACACACACTCTCCCTCCTTCTCTTCCCGTGTTCCCCACTTCATTCCTTCTCCGCTGCATTCCCTTCTGTCGTTGAGATAAAACTTCAGATGTCAGAAAAATTTGAGAGCGTGAAGTTTCGCTCTTCACTAGTTGTTACTTCATTACATGTATGTATATTTATTTATGTGTGTACGTGTGTGTATACGCACACATATACATATACATCCTGATTTTACACCAGTCTTCGTCTTTCGTAAATTCTCACTATATATATATATATATATATATACACACACACACACACACACACATACATACGCATATATATGTATGTTTGGATATATATATATATATATATATATATATATATATATATATATATATGCACATATATACATATAAGTAGTAGTAGTAGTAGTAGTAGTAGTAGTCGCCGTGTACATATTAATCTATGAAGGCCAACATGGCCGTTCTAAATGACAGACACCTAACGTTTGGCGCATGACAACATATTTTGGTGATTAAGCATTATCTCCTCCTCCTACCCGTACATTACTGGTACCTAATCCAAATTAAGGGATTCAGTCGCTGGTATTCAAGCACTAGCCACGTAGAATTCGCCTCGTAACTATCGCGTTGCATTTGATTCATCTCATTTGTTTCTATATCTAACAAATGGAAGCAAAGTATTAGGCGGACGTGAAGAATGTAGACCGCACCCCCTTTCGTTTTATATATATATACAGAATCCCCCATTTTCTAATACGGAAATTCTGATTCTGCAAATAAACAAAAAGAAAATGGCATTTTAAAATTTTAATTCCCACCCTCCCGCCAATTTCTTCAATTTTCACTTTTTTCAGATTTTTTTCTTTTTTTTTTGCGAAATACGTAGAAAAAGCTTGGGGGCAAAATATAAATTCGATGCAAATGAGAGGAATGGATCGTTTCAGAAGTGTCTGTAAAAGGAGTACTAATCATGATTATATATATATATATATATTACACCACACCTAACACTGTGTGTGTGTGTGTGTGTGTGT
>NC_068981.1:15935-21735 GCF_001194135.2 Octopus bimaculoides | reverse complement strand
ATGTATATATATATATATATATATATATATATACATCCACACAATTCGTACGGCCGTACAGCGTTGAGTGCGAGGCTGTGTGGGAAGATGAATGGAGGCATCACTCCAAACACCATGATGTTGACTGGCTGTTTGATTTTTATCACTCTTGGTACATGTCCTCATATTGACACCCAAATACATTGAATTGTTCGTATTGGAGCTTCCAGTGCGAATACTGAGCAGTACAGCATGTCATTTCTAAATTTCTGGTAGAGTGAATTGCATCATGGTGCTGTTTTTTTGACAGACGGTTCCCAAATGACTCTACTATACTGTGTAGTCAACAAAATCAAAAACAAACAAGGCGCATGCGCGAAATTAAAAGTATAAAATGGGGACAAATTACCCATCGATATATATATATATATCGTGAAGTATATTTGCTACCTAATGTGGCTAATCCTTAACGGTCGCTTGTAGCCCCAGGAAGACATCTCTTCCAGCTGTCTATTGCCACACTATCTGTGCCCTGTAAGTATTTGCAAAGGGAAGTCATCGTTCCCATCTCCAGCCTGACGTGATACACACGGACCCGAGTTTCTGGGTATTGACCCGTCATCAGCGTGAGACAACCACCGGTTGGCGATGGGAAATGGTTCTCAATGCAGATATATATATACACTTTTTACCAATGACAAAAAGTCACTGATCTCGATAAAGTGGAAACAATAATAAATCTCTGAGCGAGATATAAACAATAGCCGCACGACATCGTGAAGTATATTTGGTACCTAAATGTGGCTAACCCTTAAGGGTCGATGCTACTGTAACTTGTAACCCCAGGAAGATATATCTTCCAGCTGGCTATTGACACACTATCTGTGCTCTATCAGTATTTGCAAAGGGATGTCATCGTTTCCATATCCAGCCTGACGTGATACACACAGACCCGAGATGGGAATGATGACTTCCCCTTGCAAATACTGACAGGGCACTGATAGTGTGTCAGTAGCCAGCTGGAGGAGATGTCTTCCTGGAGCTACGAGCTACAGTAGCATCAACCCTTAAGGGTTAGCCACATTTAGGGGGCAAATACACTTCACGATGTCGTGCTGCTACTGTTTACATCTCGCTCAGAGATTTATTATATATATATATATATATATATATATATATATATATATAACTTTGTGTGTATGTATTTGTGTTTGTGCGTCTCTTCAATGCCGCAGTGAATTAACTGAAACAAGTAAAAGGAGAGAAAGATATATATATTATATTATATATTATATGCGTGTATATATTAGATATATGTTATATATATATATATATAAGCATATGTAGAGATATATATTATATATACCTTGTAAAATATTTATATATATTACATATGTATAAGCCAAGGTTGTTCATGTGTCAACGCTTGTATGTGCAAAGCTAGGCACAGTGTGAAAGATGATGTCAATAAACATAAACAAAGACGAGCTATTGTATTACCTTACATATGTTGCGTCATTGTTTTATTATATTTCGAGAAAGCTTCCCCTTATCAAATGTAAGACAGAAAATAAGCCGAGACTGCGGAGAAAAAATGTTATTATCGGAGGGTCATTGTGGTGTGTTTTGTTGCTATGAATATAGACTGTGTAAAGTATGGGTGGGGAAACGTTTTAGTGCGGTGGGCAAAAATTTCCAGGAAAAGAAGGTCTGCGGGTGGATTACAAGTTCTAACTCTTATATCTGTGTAAATCTTGTATATATCTATATATAATTCGAGATACATTAATAAAGATAAGTTTAAGAGATTAAATTAATGCGTAACATGTTCATTAACACCCCCACTGAATTTAAGACGCTTATATTACTTATGAGGCATTCTATATTTTTCAGCTAGAGTGTAACTGTGTCTTAAGGGGGAAGTACAAACCTAGCAATATGTGTTTTATAGTGAAAACAAAATTTCCATTCAAATGGCAAATACCGGGCGAGTTTATGTTCGAGTCTAACCGTGGAAACGCGACCTATGTCGCAAATAGGCATACGAGCACTGTATAAGTTTTATAATTGAAAAATTTACTACATTTTGTACATACGAGCGTATCAGCCTGTGGGCAAAATAAAATGGGCTTGCGGGGGTAATTGCGCCCGCAGGTGGGGGTTTCCCCACCGCTGGCGTAAAGCAATAGTTTCTATGATGTTTAGGTGCGATGGGCTGATGCGCCGAAAGAATACCTGGATGCACCGTGGTTTTAAAGAATCACAGAAAATATATGTAAATGCTTGAACTTTATTATGCAAAACCTAGACTGTAGACTAAATAAAATTTTACCAGCCACCGTCATTAACAATTTTATCGCAAGTACAATTAATAAAACATGAAACGCAATATTTTTCGTTTATATTTCTTGCCAAGATCATAATTTTGCTTCAGTTTCCATGCAAAGTACACTTGAGACTTTGTAATTTTCTTTTTTTTTTAAGGTATTTTTCCTTTTTTTTTTCTGAGATTCCGTTTACTTAAGGATGTTGAAATAGGAATTAGCCTAAGTAGGCAGATAGGTAATTTCGGCAGGCAAGTAGGTAAGGTAAGGTATGGTAAGGTAGGTAATTGATAGGTATATGGTTAGAAGGAGATGCGATGTGAAACCACGAGATAATAAAATGTATTTTAAAGTACATTTTGTGTTATCGCTCTTTTACAACAAAGTGACGGTACAAAATAGTTAAGAGGTGTAAAAATAAAATTCACATCTGCTAATTGTTGTACGTTGTTGGGGGTAACGACATAGTTTCTCTATGTGGTCAACCAATTTGCTAGAAACAGTAGCAAAGTCCAACGCAATTATCAACAATTTGCCCTTTTTAAAAATACAGACCGGTTATTAAGGTATTGTATGTGAGGTGAAATATTTCTAGAATTATGGTATTCAGTGGTTTATCAGGCTTAATAGGAATGTTCAGAGGTTAATCAAAAATAACATTACATACACGCACGCGTAAATATGCATATATACATACACACATGCATACACGCACGCACACACACACACACACACACACACACACACACACACACACACACACACACACACACACACACACACACACATATATATATATATATATATCCATGGGATAATTCACAAAAAAAAACAAAAGACGAAGACAGGTGGTGTAGACAACAAACAGATAACGCTCGGGAATTGAAAAGGTCTTCAACGTTTCGAGCCTATGCTCCTCCAAAGAAAGGAACACAGAAAGAAACAAGGAGAGAAAATAAAGAATGTGTAGTGGCTAGCGATCTATCATATGCATGTATTTATTTATTTATTTATTTATTTATTTATTTATGTGTTTCAGCCAAGTGGTTGCGGTCATGCTGGTGCACCACCGTGATATAGATATACATGTTCTTCACCGACTATTTCTGACATTATCTTCCCCTGTCACTAAATGTGAACATTTAATCTTTTAAAGATGCTTTCTACTTCGCAATTTCAAATTGCTAAAATCCCATTGTTTTATATACGTCTATACCATTGATAAACAAAATAATGTTGAACCTGGTTTGGAACCTATGTAAAAAATAATTATTTGAAAATAATGACAAGCTTCTCGAATTCAGGTGCATTTTCAAAAACAAATTATCCTATATATGTGTGTGTGTGGGGGGGTGTATGTGTGTGCGCGTGCGCGCGTGCGCGCGTGCGCGTGTATACACACATATATACATGTGTATGTATGTATTTATGTGTGTATATATATATTTATGTATATATATGTATATTTGTTTGTATATATATATATATATATATATATATTTATGTATGTGTGTGTGTGTTTCACTTCGAGGATATGTACTCCTCTTATAGTGATGAAATCATCCTAGTTACACTAGTTTAACACCCTATATCTGCGCGAAAAAGCACATCGATATAAATGAATATATTAAAAATGTAGAATATGATAAGCAAGAAGAAAATGAAGAGTATATAGACATAATCTAATTTATTAACTTCTAGCTTGTCAAAATGCCCACAGCTGTTTCAATTTAACTCAATACTAATTACAAACTTATAAATAAACAAAAGCACTCAGAGAGCGCAAACCTCCACCAAGGCAACACCAACGCCCTCTGAACGATTAGCCAGAGATGATTTATTAAAATGAGAATATCTGAAATAAACTCGATTGCCCTCACAAACGAGAATACTAAAAATGAACCCGACCGCTCTCAAAAATTAAGTTAAAAAAACGGAAAAATAATCCAGAATCCTTGGATCGATCCCAATAGTTGTCATGGAATGTGAAGGTGGCTGCAGAATATTTAGTAACAATAATAAATAGTTTATCCTTATCTAATACAAGAAAAAGTTAACAAATTCACCGTTCAAAATAGTTACAACGTAAAGGGAAATAATTGAGAAAGACTTGAAAGTTAACGCAAGATCGTAATCATGTACAGTAAAGTAAATTTTATAAAAATAATCCAGAATCCTTGTCCAGTACCGGATCGATCCCAAGATCTAATCAGTTCGTGCCAGTCACAAAGTCAAACATCCATGAAAGTTTCATTCGAATCCATCCAGCAGTTCTTCAGATATCTTGTCCACGAACAAGCAAACAAACGCGACTGAAAACAATACCTCCACCTTCGTTAAGGCGGAGGTAATAAAAAGAAATTTGCATTTAGAATATCATATGAGTGAAATCTCATCAGGGCTAATTGATATAAAAAGTGTGTGTGTGTAGGTATATAAGTGTGTATGCATATAGAGATAATGTATATATATATATGTGCTTATGTATTTTTATATATACGCAGTGGCGGCTCGTAAATAAAATTAGTGGGGGTGATGCTTCGGAAAAATTTTACCCGTCGTTTTAATATTGTGTAAAAGGAAACAAACATAAAAATAAAATGTATACATAAACTTGATCGGTTCGCGTTTTAGCCACTACCGGGTACTATGTTTAATTTGTTCACTGAACACCGCCGCGAATTTCCCCTTGGTTTTCAAAAATCCCCACTAAATCACAAAATAAGGCGGAGAAATCTGCCCTTATTTTTTAAATCCTGGCAGCAACACTGTAGTGGAAGCAGGATAATAATCTAATTCTACACTTTATCACATTCAAGAATATAAACACGTTTTTAAGCACTACACACTCGGAGTCAAAAAGAAGCACTAGCTTTCACCAGCACACAAGGGTTGGCACTGTGTAAACGACAGTGCTCTCTCTCCCTAGCGTGCAGCTTCCTATCTCGGACATGTGAGCCTACGCACAACAGCTAAACACCGCATCACTGGAACTGTTAAGCGCACAGTTCTATATAAGGATTTTTGTATATTTTTCACAAATTAGGGGATGGCTACTGACATTAAGCTTAAGGATTATGTAATGTACAAGTATAAAGAAAGGATTAAAGAAAAAAGGAGTCGTTATGTTATTTTCTCTTCTAGGCACAAGGCCCGAAATGTTTGGAGAGGGACCAGTCAACTAGATCAACCCAAGTACGCAACTGGTACTTAATTTATCGATCCCCAAAAGATGAAAGGCAAAGTCAACCCCGGTGGAATTTGAACTCAGAACGTAAGGACAGACGAAATACCGTTAAGCATTTCGTGCGGCGTGCTAACGTTTCTGCCAGCTCAGTTAAGGCAGCGGACTCACCATCGTAGGATTGCGGTTTCGATTCCAAGACCGGGCGTGTTTATTGAGCGAAAACACCTAAAGCTCCACGAGGCTTTGGCATGAGGTGGTGGCGAACCCTGCTGTACTCTTTCACCACAACTCTCTCTCACACTTTCTTCCT
>NC_068981.1:12227-15423 GCF_001194135.2 Octopus bimaculoides | reverse complement strand
CACGCAAACTCTCTCTCTCTCTCTTTCTCTCTCTCTCTCTCTCTCTCTCTCTCTCCCACACACACACACGCACACACACACACTAACACACCGTCTGACAATAGTTTTCAAGCAACAGTGACGGCCGGCAGAGCTGGTGTAACATGTCGTAACATGTTTCCACCGCAACAAGAAACAATATCTCAAGTGTTGTGTTGATCGTAGAACAGCAAAGAAGCGCTAACTTTCACACGTTTCTCTTACAAGGAAGACAGATGCTGTTATTCTAGACGTGGATGTCATCTTCAAACTGATGAGAGCAGCGCGTTGATGTTATTTAATGTTGTCAAGGATCGTCTCGACTTGACGAAGGTAAAGAATACGTACACCCGGTGGTTAGCGTTTAGAGTTAGGGTTAGGGTTTAGGGCTAGTTTTAAGGTTTTTGTTACGCCGAAAACTGATGGCGTACGTATTCTTTACCTCCGCCCTCGACTTCACCTGGAGCGCGGCAATCACTTTGCAATTACGTAGTCGCTTCATCAAGTTACATCGTAGCAACATCATTAACTTCATTAACTTCACCACATTATCGTCGTCGTCGTCGTAGTCATTATCATGACATCACTATTACGTCACCATCATTATTATTATCGTCGCCGTCATCATTTTCATCATCATCATCCTCATCACCAAACAAATCATCAACGTCATCGTCATCCTCATCATAACCATCATCATAATCACCACTATCATCATCATCATCGAATGATTTCGCAGTTTTGCAGCTGATGTAGAATTGGAATCTTTGGAACTGATGGCATTAGAGACGCTGTTCCACAACTCACGAAATGTGCTGAAACTAATTCACACGCGCACGCGCGCATATATACACATACATACATGCACACAAATACACATACACACATACATACGTATGCACGTACGCACACACATATAAGACAGCAAAAGCCAAAAAATGCATAAACACTTATAAGACACCCAACACACACACACACACACACACACACACTTACACAGATGCATACACAAGCACACACAAACACACAAGCGCGTGCATATTAGAGGTTATTGAGCCAAATCTCACTCAAATCATACATTAATGTCTTTAGTAGAAGAAGAAGAAGAAGAAGAAGAATGCATTCACCAATGGAATCCTCAATACACAAAATGAAACGATTATGATTTTCCTAAACGTAAACATGGCCGACACAAGAATCATAAAATGGTTGAAATAACCGCCACAAGACTCGTAGAAAAACGTTTGGGGACTCGTTGAAGAATATCAAGTCCCCAGATTGAAGCATAAGCAACATAAACAAATAAAAATTATCCTTTTTTGTAGAGGCACAGGTCCTCAAAAATGTGAGGGGACTAGTTGATTACATCACTCCAGTACTTCACTGGTATTTGATTTATCGTCCCCGAAAGGATGAAAGGCAAAGTTGATCTCGGCGAAATTTGAACTCAGGGCGTAGAAATGGGCGAAATACCGCTAAGTATTTTGCCAAGCGTGCTAACGATTCTGCCAGCTCGCCGCCTTATATACAAAAGAAAATAATAATAGAGTGGACCACTTCTTAACATTCCAGACAATAACGGATCCCCTAGATGGGCGCTCAATTTGCAAATTGAATGGGATGGTCACAGTTAGAACGTTTGCGATCATAAGCGTGCTCAATCAGAGCTGGTCGGGTGTTAAATAACAACAAAAATGGTCAAAAGTTCATCCTTCATTCTGTAAACTGATATAAAAGGAACTTTTATTTTATTAAGATGGCATGGAAATTGTTTAGTGTAGATTACCCAGTTCCTGAACATTTATCAATATATCCATCCAATCTGCTTCTGACACGAGCTTAGCCCTCTAACATTTTACATCATAAATCATCTAATCGCGGTTACAAGAACGAGATGAAGATATGGCCGTCTGCATTACACCTGTTCTGTTCCCGAGCTAGTTTCTCACTCAAACATTCAGCAGTTAAAACTTCCGTTTAGTACTGATACTATGTTGGATTTGTCGATATAGATGTGGTGACTGTTGAATGGAGAAGATATTCTATCAATCTTGAGGACCACTATTACGAAGTCTGCAAAATATTACCAGACTCATTCCCTTTAATCACCCGTGAAGCAGAGCAGAGAACTCTAATAACACCCAAGTGTAATTGCAACGTTACAAAGAAGAGATGCACAACTGGAAATTTTAGCTTCATTTTAGCACCTTTATCAGGGATCCTCAAATCGATGTATGCATAACCCTAGGGTTAAGCAGGAGAAATTGTGAGCCTAAGCATATTTTGTAAGAACAACCGGAATTTTTAAAGTAATCTTTACCAAATAATCGCTATTCGTAAATTTAGAACAATGGTTCTCAACCATTTTTTTAAAACCTGTGAACCTTTGTGGACGGAAACTAAAATAAGCTTGTCGTGTACAAATGTGTAATGTAAAGCGGTGAACTGGCAGAAACGTCAGCACACCGGACGAAATGCTGAGCGGTATTTCGTCTGCCGTTACGTTCTGAGTTCAAATTCCGCCGAGGTCGACATTGCCTTTCATCCTTTCGGAGTCGATAAATTAAGTACCAGTTACGCAATGGGGTCGATGTAATCGACTTAATCCCTTCGTCTGTCCTTGTTTGTCCCCTCTGTGTGTAGCCTCTTGTGGGCAATAAAGAAATAAGAAACGTTAGCATGCTGGGTAAAATGCTTAGTGGTATTTCATCTATCTATATGTTCTGAGCTCAAATTCCGCCGAGGTCGACTTTGCTCTTCATCCTTTCGGGGTCGATAAATTAAATACCAGTTGCGTTCTGGGTAGATCTAATCGACTGGCCCCTCCCCTAAAATTTCGGGCTTTGTGCCTTGAAGTAGAAAAGAATATAAATGTGTGTGCGCTTGTCTCCCTTTTTCTTGACATTGCGTGATAGTTGTACATGAATGTCAACTGCCATGCAAGCAATGTCCATTCATTTCCAATATTCTGAGAGAACATGTCTGGCCATGGAGAAATATTCCGCCCCTTGCAAGCAGGGAAAAGTGAACTTTAAATGATGACTATGATCTTATACATATATATTTTACACATATATATAGATATACAATAATGTGTGTGTGGGTGTTTTTGTGTTTAAAAGAATCTAGTGGGTTTTTTTTTTTTGTGGGGGGTTTATTTCATAAAGTTTTAAATTGC
>NC_068981.1:10565-12128 GCF_001194135.2 Octopus bimaculoides | reverse complement strand
GAGAGACAGATAGACAGAGAGAAAGGGACAGACAGATGAACAGAGAGAGAGAGAAAGGGGGTGGGTGTGTTTAAAAGAATCTAGTGTTTTCTTGGTTTATTTCATAAAGTTTAAAATTGCTTAATATTTATAAGATCAATACGTGAGCGAGAGACAGACACAGAGACAGACAGACAGACTGACAGAGACAGACTGACAGAGACAGACTGACAGAGACAGACCGACAGACTGACAGAGGCAGACAGACAGACTGACAGAGACAGACAGACAGACTGACAGAGACAGACAGACAGACGGACTGAGAGAGAGAGAGTGTGTGTGTATGCGTGTGTGTGTGTGTGTGTGTGTGTGTTTGTTTAAAAGAATCTAGTGTTTTCTTGGTTTATTTCATAAAGTTTAAAATTGCTCAATATTTATAAAATCAAATACGTGAGCGAGAGACAGACCGAGAGAGAGAGAGAGAGAGAGAGAGAGAGAGAGAGAGAGAGAGAGAGAGAGAGAGACCGACAGAGAGAGAGAGACACACACACACACACACAGAGACAGACAGTGAGAGTGAAAGAGAGAGCGACAGAGAGAGAGAGAGAGAGAGAGAGAGAGTGTGTGTGTGTGTGTGTGTGTGCGTGTGTGTATGTGCGTGTGTGTGTGTGTGTGTGATTAATAATATAGTTTGTTGTTCAAATCTGGAATAAAAATCCTTGATTTGATCAAATATTTTCAAACGCTATTCCTGTGAACACCATTCGTTACTTAACATTTCTGTGACCGAAGTTATTTGCCAGGCTGACACTATGTCGAAGCATCCCATCTCCTGACATCCCCTGCTGACCTACAAATATGTAGTAAGACTTCCAGTTATTCCCAGTTGTCAGCCATTAAATTCAACACATTTAGTTCATTTCTTCTTTAATATCCTCTCTCCAAACATTTCTTTCTTGTTTCCAAACAACGCAAGCAAATTATTATTGTAATTCGTTTAGACATGACTAATTATCTCAGGGAAAAATGTTAATAACAGTTTAGTTTATGTAAATATATTTTCCATGAGGAGTCAACTGTTCATTAGAATTAAAATACTTCTGCTTTGCTTTGGTGGGGGAGGGTGAAGTCGTGTAAAGTGAAAGAGTTTCTACTGTTTTGGTCTTCTTTATTGAAGAACGTAATGAAAAGAAACCGAAATGAAACGAAACGGGATTGCATTAACTCGAAGGATAAATAAACTAGAAATATTTTAATAAAAAATTTTAATTATTATTCAATTAATATTAGGCGGCGAGCTATCAGAATTGTTAGCTTGTTGTTGGCACTCCGTCGCTTACGACGTCGAAGGTTCCAGTTGATCCGATCAACGGAACAGCCTGCTCGTCAAATTAACGTGCAAGTGGCTGAGCACTCCACAGACACGTGTACCCTTAACGTAGTTCTCGGGGATATTCAGCGTGACACAGTGTGACAAGGCTGGCCCTTTGAAATACAGTACAACAGAAACAAGAAGATAGAGTGAGAGAAAGTTGTGGTGAAAGAGTACAGCAGGGTTCGCCACCATCCCCTGCCGGAGCCTCG
>NC_068981.1:6936-8869 GCF_001194135.2 Octopus bimaculoides | reverse complement strand
TATAACATACATACATACATGCATGCATGCATGCATGGACGGATGAATGGATATGTAGGGGTTCGTCAAGGCAAAACGAGCTCCTACAGATAACAGTAATTAAATCAATGATTCTCAACCAGGGTCCACGTGACATAAGACTTTGTTGTTAAAGTTGCAATGAACAGCTTCTACTTCTTACAAGACACAAACTGTACCAATTCTTTTACACAATTCCAAACAATACTCAAGTATAAAGATATTATAGGACTTTTAATAAACATCGAATGGCTACGAGGGTCCATCCGAATGAAATAGAAATCAAAGGGATCCATAGGCAAAAATTGGTCGAGTACCGCAATGGAGTAAGGCCAGTTGAGTTTAATGAAATATCAAAAGAGTATATATGTAATATGTGTGTGTGAGCGGGCGTGCTCAAGTTTTAATATATATGTATGGCTATATTTAAGTATAGATTTATACATTACACACACATATTTTCACACGCAAACACAATAAATATATACATATATATATATGTATACTCTTTTACTCTTTTACTTGTTTCAGTCATTTGACTGCGGCCATGCTGGAGCACCGCCTTTAGTCGAATCAAATCGACTCCAGGATTTATTCTTTGTAAGCCTAGTACTTATTCTATCGGATCTCTTGAGCCGAACCGCTAAGTTACGGGGACGTAAACACACCAGCATCGGTTGTCAAGCGAATGTGGAGGGACAAACACAAACACACAAACATATATATATATACATATATACGACGGGCTTCTTTCAGTTTCCGTCTACCAAATCCACTCACAAGGCTTTGTTCGGCCCGAGGCTATAGTAGAAGACACTTGCCCAAGGTGTCTCGCAGTGAGACTGAAACCCGGAACCATGTAGCTGGTAAGCAAGCTACTTACCACACAGCCACTCCTGCATATAAGGAGCACTCCGTCAGTTACGACGACGAGGGTCCCAGTTAATTCGATCAACGGAGCAGCCGGCTCGTGAAATTAACGTGTAAGTGGCTGAGCACTCCACAGACACGTGTACCCTTAACGTGGTTCTCGGGGGATATTCAGCGTAACACAGAGTGTGACGAGGCTGGCCCTTTGAATTACAGGCACAACAGAAACAGGAAGAAAGAGTGAGAGAAAGTTGTGGTGAAAGAATAGAGCAGGGTTCGCCACCATCCCCTGCTGGAGCCTCGTGGGGCTTTTAGGTGTTTTCGCTCAATAAACACTCACAACGCCCAGTCTGGGAATCGAAACCGCTGGGCCATTACACACACACACACCTGTGTGTGTGTACATATATATAATTATACATATATACACGTGCCTATATATATTACATACATAAGTACGCGCACGCGCGCGCGTGTGTACTGCGTTCAGTTCGTACAAAAGTCCACAGTGTGAACAAACATTTACTGACACAATAAACATCGTAACACAGTCAATGATGTAAGGCTTGTTGCACCCATTCACATTTTTCTCTTCCACCAGGAAATACGTGTAGGAGGTATTTACAGATGGCCGCCATGAACTCGAAAATAAGTCCGGTCCCTCAGCTCAAGCCTTTCACCATCCCCTCCGCCACCCATTTGACATATATTTAGAAACAATGAAATTCTCATTTCCCAACCAGTGTTGATGTAATGGAGTCACTGAGGAAGCACTTAATTGCCTTTATTCATACACACATATATAGTATATACAAAACTGAGCGTATAATATATATATATATACACACACACACACACACATATACCTTATATGTAGGCGCAGAAGCGGCTGTGTGGTTAGTAGCTTGCTTACCAACCACATGGTTCCGGGTTCATTCCCATTGAGTGGCAACTTGGGCAAGTGTCTTCTACTATAGCCTCGGGCCAACCAAAGCCTCGTGGGTGGATTAGGTAGACGGAAACTGGAAGAAGCCCGTCGTATATG
>NC_068981.1:1297-6671 GCF_001194135.2 Octopus bimaculoides | reverse complement strand
TTTATTTGTGTATCTGTGTTTGTTCCCCCAACATCACTTGACAACCGATGCTGATGTGTTTATATCCCTGTAACTTAGCAGTTCAGCAAAAGGGACCGATAGAAAAAGTACTAAGCTTACAAAGAATAAGTCCTGGGATCAATTTACTCGACTAAAGGCGGTGTTCCAGCATGGCCGCAGTCAAATGACTGAAATAAATATATATATATATATCAAAAATATTTGTAAATACTTATAATGAACATATATACATATATGTGTATGTACGTGCATAAGTTGCGTATATATATATGGATATATAGACTTCCATTCATTTTGCCTCAGTTATTTGACTGCGGTCATGCTGGAGCACCGCACTGATTTTTTTCTTCTTCTGCAACGCTTTACAGGCAACCATATCCGTATATCTGGACAAGCCGATTCCACGGACGCGGTCCTTTACGCCGAAAAGAGAACTCTTCCCGAGGTTCCTGGCTACGTCTTCGTTGCTACACACACATAAAAGTATGTTACACACACATACATAGATTTTTTTTTTTCTTTTATTTGTTTCAGTCATTTGACTGCGGCCATGCTGGAGCACCGCCTTTAGTCGAACAAATCGACCCCAGGACTTATTCTTTGTAAGCCTAGTACTTATTCTATCGGTCTCTTTTGCCGAACCACTAAGTTATGGGGACGTGAACACACCAACATCGGCTATCAAGCGATGGTGGGAGGACAAACGCAGACACACAAACATACATACACACACTCTCTCTATATATATACAAATATATACATATACATACATATACATATGTATGTATATATATATATATATATATATATATATATATATATATATATATATATATATATGTTTCACGCCTTTTTTGACTGACTTAATATTACACACAGGAGCACTTCTTCATACGTGTTTATATGCCACCCATTACACAGTAACCTGACAATAGACTGATACAACACCAAGTGCACGTTCATTTAGTTTCCGTTTCTAAATCTGCTTTGAGTTTTATGTATATTTTCCTTTGGGTTGCTTCGCCATTGCAAATGAACAAAACTGCAATGTAAAAGACGAAACACATTTGCAAAATTTGGCCCTTGGACGAACGACTGAGTCTCGTGGTGGCCGCTCGCCCGTTAGATATGGCTGCCATATTTCCGTCAAACCATACACTAACGTTTTAATGAAAATACATTGGAGTAACATAGAATTTAGATGCCTGTAGAAAGAGAGTGTATTTATGGTTGGGACACTTTTGACTATAGGGTTGCTCAGTCAAACTTTCCCTTGGATTAAATAATAAACAACAACCACACCGAAAACAAAGACCCACAGACGACAACACTAACAACATCACCACTGACAACAACAGCCGGTAGCCTTCTATACATGATATCTGTATTTATAAGATATGCCTCATGCCTCCCCTTTTTCTCCTTAATAAGCTAATTTAATGTAATGCGATGTTGAACAGACTTCAATTTAGTGTAATTCAATGTTTGACAAATCCAGATTCATAATCACGCCGAACTGATGATATCCAACTAGATCGAAATAACAGGATTACACAAATGTTAAGGACTGAATGATTAAAAGGAAAAGTTTAACGAAAGAGGGTAGCTAGCAAGACGACTCTCTCCTCCAGCTTCGAGAAGAACAACCAATCAACTGAGAGATTAAAATGTGTATATTACTCTTTAAACTGTTATCCTTGTCAACGCTCTGCGGTGGAACTAGAACACTGCTGCCATCGTTTAGTATTTGGTTCTAGTTAGCATAATTTCTTACTGTTAAATTATTTTATTGATATTTATGTAAATACAAAATACACCTAAAATTGTAAATCGCTGATTGGTCCATAGGAATATTCAACGAAAGAAATATAGAAATAAAACAGAGTATTGAATCTAGTAAAAATTGAAAAACTATGCCGTTGAAAATGAAAGTACATGATGTTGTAGAAGATTGTACATATATAAAGAGGTTATCGCTATGGTTCGTTAAATCTGTTTATACAGGGGAGGGCATCTGCCATATTTCTAGCATGTATAACATCTAAATAACATTTAAGCGATACGTAACATAGATGGTTCACCGTCGATTTCGACGAAGAGTGTTAAGTGGTTCGATCAAATTAACGTGCGAGTGGCTGATCATTCCAAGGACACGTGTATTCCAAACGGAATTTTCAGGCAGAATCAGCGTGACGCAATGTGTATGTATTACAGAGAGTGAGAGAGAGAGGGGGGACTTTTCAATTACGGGTACTATCCCAGCCGACGGACTTCTATATCTTTCGTCACTCCTGTTTCACTTCCAAAAAATGAAATGACTAAAATCTTTGGTAATTGTACCCAAGACGCCCCTCAACCAGGATTGAGCCCTCGTACTTTACGATGCGAACTTTGTGAGATATACCAAAGATTCTCCATTTGAGATCCTCTAATTAAATAGAAGCACACACTTGGTTCTGTGCAACCACCATATCTCGACTCAAGCACATGTTTACAAACACTGGGAACTCACTTAACTCAGTAAGTCTTGTCGCTTTGTTAGCGAGCAGCCTGGATGCTCTTGAGAAGAACTTAAAAACAAAAGCTCATAGAAAAAGGAACACATACATACATGCATATACAAGTACGTACATACATACATACACACGCACACATACATACTTTCATACATACATACAAACATGCATTTATACGTACATACATACATACACACGCATACATGCATTTTTACATACATACATTTATACGTACATACATACATACATACATACACACATGCATACATACATACATACATACATACACACACACACACGCATACATACATACATGCATTTATACGTACATACAAAGGATGATGGACAAAACAAGATGCTTTTCTTCACAACATTATTACAAGAAGGTGGCCGGTCAAAAGATTTACTCTCAATTAAAAAGAGAAATACATACATACATACATACATATATACATAGGTACGTACGTCATCATCGTCATCATCACTATCACCGCCATGATAGCCAATCATATTATCACATTGACGTCAAGGGAGGTAAATGACCGCGTCAACAGAGAATCTTTTGATTTCATAAATCAAAACAATATCATGAGTCTGGTTACGCTTTTCATTTAGTTACTACTACTACTACTACTACTACTACTACTACTACTACTACTACAACTGCTGCTGCTGCTGCTTCTTCTTCTTCTTCTTCTTCTTCTTCTTCCTCCTCCTCCTCCTCCTCATGCCTCCACTCCCCACAATATTTTCTTCTCTCAGATTCAGTGCATCCCTTGCTTTATTGGTTCTCATATTTCTGGTTTCTTAATTATCGTAAATAACAACAACAATAGTTATAACAGCTGATGGTGAAGGCGTTGATACTGATTACTACAATTATTATTATTATTGTTGTTATTATGGCGGCGAGCTGGCAGAATCGTAAGCATGACGGGCAAAACGCTTAGCGGCATTTGGCCCGCTAACTTTACCTCCCATCCTTAGGTTAATAAAAAAGGCACCAGCTATGCACTGCCCCAACATTTCAGGCCTTCTGCCTTGGAAGAATCGTTAACACGCTGAGCGAAATGCTTAGCGATATTTCATCCGTCGCTACGTTCTGAGTTCAATTTCCATCGAGGTCGATTTATTACATTTCATCCTTTCGGGGTCAATAAAATAAATACCAGTCGAGCACTGAGGTGGATATAATCAAGTATGTTCCTCCCCACCCATTTTAGGCCTTGAGCCTATAGTAGAAAGGATTATTATTATTATTATTATTATTATTATTGCAAGGGGGCAAGCTGGCAGAACAGTTAGCACGCCGGACGAAATGCTTAGCAGCATTTCTTCCGTCTTCACGTTCTAAGTTCAAATTCCATGGCGGTTGACTTTGCCTTTCATCCTTTCAGGGTCGATAATTTAAATACCAGTTGAGCACTGGGGTCGATGTAATTGACTCGGCCCCTTCATCGAAATTGCTGGCCTTGTGCCAAAATTTGAAATTATCAAATCATTATCATTGTTGCTTTTTATTACTAAGGTGGCGAGTTGGCGGAAGCATTAGCATGCTGGTTAAAAATGCCTTGCATCATAACTTCTGGCTTTGCGTTCCGAGTTCAAATCCCACCGGGGTCGACATTACCTTTCATTCAAAATTAGAAAGCTTGTACTGTACATAATAGAAATGTGTCGTTCAATGAATGGCCCCTAATGCTCTCTATCTCTCCCTTAATTTTCTGCAATAAATTCTTTTGTTCTTTTACTCGTTTCAACCATTTGACTGCAGCCATGCTGGAGCACCGCCTTTGGACGAACAAATCGACCCCAGAACTTATTCTATGTAAGCCTAGTACTTATTGTATCGGTGTCTTTAACCGAACCGCTATATTACGGGAACGTAAACACACCAGTATCGGTTGTCAAGCGTTGGTAGAGGGACACACAAATACACACATATACATATATACAGCGGGCTTCTTTCAGTTTCCGTCTACCAAATCCACTCACAAGGCTTTGGTCGGCTCGAGACTATGGTAGAAGACATTTGCCGAAGGTGCCACGCAGTAGGACTGAACCCGGAATCATGTGGTTGGGAAGCAAGGTTCTTGCCCCACAGCTACTCCAGCGCCTACATTGGTTATATTTCTACGACGCACAAAAAATATTTGAGCAATTTTTTACACAATTCTTAATAATATTTAATTACAAAAGAAAAATATAAGATTTTTTAAACATCGGATGGCTAGGCGGGTCCATCCGAGCGACGTAAAAATCGAAGTGGTCCATAGGTAGAAAATGGTTGAGAAACAAAAACACAAGGGAGTTGACCAATATGCCAGAAATAACAACCAAATCATCTTAAAACTATAACCAGCCTTCTACAAATAAGAGAGACACTTTGCTCAGTGTTTGTCATTTAGATCATATACAGGCCCCAGCAGATCTGACTTGGGGCTAATCAACAGAAATAGTAATATATTCCTTATACTAATAAAAGTTAGCTACAAATACATTAAACTGTTTTATTAATTGTTGTGAACTTAATAATAATTAACGAACGTCAATAATGAGGAATAAAATAACGTCTAATTTCGCAATATAAATGTTTTTGTTGCTTATTTTCTCTTTCCTTTCGGTGTATCTTCCATGTTTACCAAGAATGAACTAGATGTGTGTGTGTGTGTGTGTGTGTGTGTGTGTGTGTGTGTGTCTGTGTGTGTGTGTATTTACATACAAACATTATATAGATATATATATATACACATACATATATAGCTACGTACATATCCATATATACATACGTACATATACATATATACATACATATGTACATATACATATATATACAT
>NC_068981.1:0-1078 GCF_001194135.2 Octopus bimaculoides | reverse complement strand
ATATATATATATATATATATATATATATATATAATACAAAGAATATATATACATGTATACACACATATATGTACATACTTACATCTACATGTGTATATATATGCATATCAGGGTACAGGACGTTAGAACAATAAACTACAGACAACGGAACGAACACATAGGAAAACGGAAAGCCACTTGGAATATCCCTTCATCAGCTGTCTCTATTCTATCTAGACGTTTCGAAGACATACATACATAAACACATATATACATATACACATACATACCTACATATATATATATACGTGTATCTGTGCGACACGCCTACGTGCGCACAGACACACTTACACACGCGTATATATGTAATATAATATACATGCACATAAACACCTAGTAATTTATATATTCAAATGCATGAAATACGGAACGAAAATCTGAAGATAGATTATGATTAATAAGCGGCTGAAAGCTGGATATATATGGATTTACAGGGGACTCTGTGCAACGATTATTTTATGCTGTTGCACGCGAAAGCAACTGCCTTTCAATACGTACATTACAAGGAATTACACCCCCACCCCACCCCCAATAATACACCATTATATATGCTATATATATACACAATATATATAGATATACTATATATATATATATATATATATATATATATATATATATATATATATATATATATATGTATATATATATATAAACTATATACATATATATATATATATAAACTATATACATATATACACTATATATATATATACAAATATATACATATGCTATACATAATATACACTATATAGATACACATATATACACATACTATACCGTATATATACTTTACTATATATACACAACATGTATATATATATTCTATATGTAAATATAATATATATATACTATATATATTCTACATATACTATACATATACTATATATATATACGATATATATAGATTATATATATATATACTATATACATATTCTATATATATATATACTATATATAGATTATATATATATACTATATACATATTCTATATATATATATATACTATATATATACATATACCATATATATATATATA